>NC_092341.1:256027500-256227500 GCF_046630445.1 Rutidosis leptorrhynchoides
TTCCAATGACATAAAGGAAAGGGCTCAATAGGTGAGCTATTTATTGACAAATCAAGCGAAACCTACTATTCAGAGCACACAGACTCCTTCTCAGGCTGGCTATCTTCATCAGCAGGGTCTTCATCCTCCGAGTCGGTCGTGACAACAAACCTAACCAACAGTATAAAAGGTAGATGTAAGAGTTGATACAGAAGTGTAACGAAGAGCACAGGGTATGTGTAGGGTTGTTTGTGCATTAATCGATGATCATACAGACATACAAATACAAACATATAGACATATATACATACATATATACATATGTGTATATATACATGTATATATATATACACACATACATGAATACAGGAATTCATATATACATGTATAGGGATATATATATGTATATATTTATATATATACATATATATATATATTTATATACGTGGCTCTGTGTGTGTATGTGTTGGTGGCAGATATACAAACCGGAGGACGGGGAGAAGAGGACACTTACTTGCGCCGATTGGAACGCTCCAAATCCTTTGCTGGTGTAGGGACCTCTATGGCCCTCTTTGGTGCTTTGGGCGTTGAAAATGCGGGAGCAACTACCGAGGATGACGTTGACCCTGGTAGTGCAGGCCTTTTCATGTCAGTTGGGGAGGGCTGCTCTGTGGGAACCAGCTCGTCCACATAAACCTTAATACAATTGAAACTCTCGTACGGGCCCTGATCATAGTACGATGCCGTCTTCAACAGGACCAATTGTGTGGTCCCTAGCAGGTTTGCAAGTGCATTCGGAAGCACAGTGTTACATGTTTCCTGAAGATTATACGTATTGTTAGACAGGTGACAGTGGCCAAACAAAGTGAATGTAAATGTCGTTTATTACCTCATCGACTTCAGCTAGTAGAGCCTTCGCAGTGCTCTTGGTCAACGTCTCGGCAGTGTCGTCGAAGAGCACGATAACCGTTTTCGCCGTCTCATCTCTAACGTCACATATAACGCGGAACCTGTTGATTAGCAGTTGGTATAAAATTAATCAGGATGACAACCGAGGTTTTGAAGGAAGAACCTCTTGTAAATAATGTCCAGTGTGGCGGAAAAGGTGACAAATACCTGGTGATTGGTTCAGGAACATTAGCCTGGCACGATTCACACCAGTGGTGTCCAGATCTCCTTTCGAGACCCTTTCTTGCTTGACAAACACTGCAAGTATTGTAGTACCAAAAGTTTTTCATCCGGATGTTGACAATTTCAACCTTACATTTGAATGCGTCCCCTGTCTAAACGTGTATCAAATAAATGTGATTTAGGCGAGCTGACTACATTAAATGGGAGTAGTGGGTGAAAACAAAGTTTTAGCAATACTCACGATGTTCTTCTTGCCCTTGCGTACCATATCTAGAAGCTCACGAAGTGTCCCCTCAGTTGGCGGCGGCAACTGCCACCCTGGAGCAGAAGGTTGAACAATCACGGGGGTTTCAATGGCACTGCAAGGATAGTCGAGCTGTAAGTTAAGACGGGTGGTAATAGACAACATATAAACAAAGTTGGTGATGTAATTGTAAGTAATACCTTACTCTCTGCTTGAATTCACTGAGTGCTGGTATTTGGAGGTCGTCTATAAGAAGTGTGGCGGACGTGCTTGAGAGAGTTATCGCATCTACGAATGAATGGGAGCTAAATTTAGTACAGCATATTATAAATCTTACAAAGATGAGGTTGGTGATGGCCAAAACCTACTATTGTAACCCTGTTTGACGGTAACCGAGCTCAAGAGAATGTAGTAGGATGCAGGTGCGGAGGGCTGCCTCTCCAGGAAGGCGGGCCCCAAACTGCCCCAAAGTGTAGTTCGGATCGCTTTACCCCTGCATATAAATAAATATCAGCCAACTCTTATCCTAGTAGGTGCATGGTGTGATTTGGTCGGTGAACAACAATTATATCACGATTGACAGCGATAGGATTTGAGTGTATCAAAGATTGCCTAGGGAAAATCTAAACCTATTTTTCCTATTTTATTTCTGTGAACCTAAACGTTGCGTTAGATTCTTAATCATGTACCTGTTACTAAGCATTTACACATTTAAATTGGTGATCAGTTATTCGACGATTAGCAAGTCGATTTATGTAACGTAATATACGCTTTCAAATGCCACAATGTAGGTAGACTGTGAGAAAGTAGTTTTTTTACCTCATGGCCTTGTCGCTAAGACGGCAGGTTAAATACTAAAATTAAAAAGTGGTTGGTTTTTTTTTTGGGTGGGAAATAGCAATTGTATTAATTGAAACAGTCTTTAGCATAGCAGCAAAGTTATGAAGCGGAGACGAATGAAACTAAGACATTGCAAAAACTTGGTCCATTCAGAAGGCAAACAATCGAAAGCTAAAGCTAACAACTTTAAAGAAACGGAATATGGGCTGAAACATGGAATTGTGGCCTGGTACAGTAGTTGAGATTCGGTGTCAAAAGAAAAAGTGTGAGCTTACCTCTCGTTAGCCAGATCAAATTCAAGAGTGTTGGATCCTGCTTTATGCGGATCGGGTGCACCAATGTTCACAGCATAGCCAACTACATCTAAAAGATAATGATAGATGAGGAGTACATTAATTGGGAAAAATGTAATGTATTAAAAAGGGAAAGAGTGTTGAAATTTATACCGACAACAAATTTGCCCATTGTAGGCTCCAAGTCCTCGAGTTCAATACAATTGAAGGGATGGCGCGTAAAGCCCGTGGTGTCAGAAGTTGACTGTCTCCTGAGGAAAGTGGAGCCGGTGAGCTCGATCATGAGGCTGTTGTCCTTCATGATACGATATTCAGTTCGGTTGGCGATGACATCAAAGCCATGCAGCAAGTAAACAACACCGTCCTTTAGTCGGGCAATGAAGTGATGTGCAACATTGCTTTTGGCAGTCAACTGAATGATGTTGCCCTGCATGACCAAACAAAACACTTACATAATCCATAGATTCAGTAAGAAAATGGGGGGGCGTCGCTGAACACAGGTATATAATTTGTATAACCAGAGTACCATGAAGTTCCCCAATTTTAAAAAATTCCCAATACATCACACTAACCCTCTACAATGGCTATTATAGGGGACTCAGGTACCCAACTTAATGTGCAAGGAGGCGAAGTTACAGAAACAATTAACCATAACAATCCTAGGCAATAGGGAAAAGACTCGGTGCATGAGGGAAAAATACAGTTAACACTTAACAAATATAGTCATAATCGGATTTAAGAAATCAATGGCCCATATCTATACATACCTTTTCGTCTGAGGCAATAAAATCCGTGCTCAAATATCTCCCGTAAACCGTATGTGTGTCCCAACTTCTGCAGATCATCAGCTTGACCTGCGATTGTTTTCCTATTTCCAACTCATTGAGGAAGGCGTATGCGTTTGTGTTAACCTCAGATGCAACCTTAGCTTTACCAGATGCCATTGCAATAGAAATTGAATTATTAGTTATTAATATGCATAACAATAAAGCAGGCAATTGAAATTTATACACACAAAGAATTGTACCGTATAGGGGAGGTGAACCACATTCTGAATTTAGATGCAATTGAAACCGAAGGCTACAAAGCGATTCGTTTGGTTACATGCAGAAGTAACAGACAATTGCAATTGAACCAATTGGGATAGAAATCAATGAACATAATGAAATTGAAGTTAATGCAAGGGGTAATGGAAGGATCGACAGAGGGGAAGAAGAGAAGGGAGGCGGTTTGTTTTAATCGCATTGAAATTATTTTTTTTTTTTTTGACCAAACCTAGGAAGAAACATAGTTAAATGAAAGCATTTGGGCCGTCGGTTTTTTTTTAAACTTTTTTTAATAATTAAGATAATTAAGAATTGAAGAAACCTAATAAATAATATAATAATTTGTTTTATTTTGAGGGGAAAATTATTTTTTTGAGGTAAATACCTACATTTATATGGAGCTCATTTATTGACTAAGGAGTCAATATTTATATATGTATAGATTCTCTTGATTTTCATGTTGTAGCATCATTAATTCATTGAAGAGCCAGACCCAGCCCAATCTATTTTGGGCCATGTACACTCAGTGAGTACCTTATAACGGATTGACACTTTCCAATTTGTCAGTTAAAAATAATGAAGCTTCCTTGTCTCGAACCCAAGACCACTCGGGAACAATGGCAAGCAACAAACCACTCATCCAACGACGCACATAACCTTTAGAAAAGTAAATATATTTATTAACACAAAACATGCGTAATTTTAGTTGAAATTGCAATTGCAAGTTATGTTCAATCGATATTCTAATTGAATTGAACGAGAACAAGTTTTTAATATAGTTAGCTAGATTTTCGTTGTACACAACTTATGTTTTACATTAAATACTTAAACGTTAATAATCCTAACAAACTAAAGATACAATATGTTTCAAATTACTAATTAAACTTAATATAATTTGAATATTTTTGTTATTTAATAGTAAAGCGTGGGAATACAGAAAATATTGTAATGATAAAGAGAAAAAAAAAAGTTTAAAAAAGATTTCAAAGATACAATATGTTTCAAATCACTAATTAAAATCAACATAATTTGAATATTCTTGTTATTTAATAGTAAAGTGATGGAGTAGAGAAAATATTATAATGATAAAGAGAAAAAAAGAAGTTTAAAAAAGATTTTAAATAAAAAATATATAAACAAGTGATCAAGAATAATTAAAAAAAAGTTATATAAATATTGTAAGAAAGATTACATTAAAAAAGAATTTAAAAATAAATGGAGTGGGAGGACTAATTTAAAAATAAAAAAATATTAAAGAGTTTATTATGAAAAATTAAATAAAAATAAGGATTAAAGGTTAAGGGGTGTATTATGAAAAAGTAAATAAAATTGAAAATTAAAGGTGTAAATTATGAGAATATAAAGTAAGGAAAAAAGAGGTACACGAAAATTGAACCTGTGACCCTTTGATTACAAACAAACATATAAAGCCACTCCACCAATAATAATTGAGTTATAATTACGAAATGTAGTATATAATATTGAAAAGTAATGGATTTCAAAATTGAAATTGAAATGAATAGTAATGATACGCACATCCACATGACCATACGAATTACGCATCCAAAGTCCTGAACCGCGCACTAATTGCCATGTAATATGTATGGCACGGGTATAGGCGCATAACCATCTGATGTGAGTTTCGTATACTCGCATAAGGGTCCAGTATATTCTAGAAGAATGTACGGTATAATTAATTCAGATTCTTTTCCTTAAATAATGAAAGTTAGTTGGGATAAGATCACATTTAATTAGGGATGAGATCCTATCAAAACCCTAATTCGTGAGCCTATAAATACATATCTCCCAAACCCTAAAATCATCATCCGTTACTAATACGTAACATAGCATACATATCATCGTACGAACAAGCTTCATACGATCATTCACGTAAAGACTTTCAGGTATGTTACAAACTATAAAACCTTCATGTCTTTGGGCCACTCAACCCCGTATGCTGGGTTGTTGGTGGACTCTCAAATCGGCCACCCTGTCGGAATCGAAACGATGCCAATGTGGGTTATCCACGACTAAGGTCTGAGGTTCGAATATTGTTAGTCCTTAAACTTTTTCATGCACTCAAGCGTAGGTTCACCTTGACCTCGTGAAAATATGCTTGATCATTTGGCGCCATCCGTGGGACCAGTTGTGTAAACAAATAAGATTAGAATTTGTGTCGTATATAATTTATTATATGTATCTTCTTTTCGTAAAACTTTTTTGTTTAATTAATTGGTCACTTTCATATTTTCAAAGTTGTCAGCAAGTATGGGTGGAGGAAACAAGAATGCCAAAAATCAGGGCGATCGGATTCTCCAGTAAGTCCAGGTTTTCAAACACCTATAATGATTGCTATGAATACACCACTGACGCCACCCGCGCCAGTCAAGGGCACATCGAAGCCTCAATCGACATTAAATGTCGAAACAGGACCATCTGCATCAGAAACAGTCCTAAAAGAATCATCTAAGAATTGGTGGCACTCTCCCAATGGAAGCGTGTTAGAAACAGAAACTAGTTTCAAACCATTTGAGGATCTGCCTCCAAAAAATCTGAGCTTCGGTTCTCCAAGCGAAACCGTTCCACCGGGTTTCAAAGTTAAAACTACCTGTATGGGCACCATACCAATCATCACTTCGGTTGAACCCGAAACTCCTATCGAGAGGGTTACCACAGAGAACGCTCAGGGAAGAATCAGACAGATGGGTCTGAGAAACCCAGATGGTTCATATATTATGTTGACACCGCAACAAGGGTCAACGGAATATGCGTCTTCCCAACCAATTCCTAATGCTGCAAGCAATCAATACAGTAGGGCGCAATATGTCCCGACTCAATCCAACAGCTTTATATCTCAGTTGCAGCAAGTTGCGCCGCCGCATTTGGCACTAGCTTTCAATGAACCAACACGAGTACACGAGTTTATGAGCAACTGGTTCGCGGTAATGCAAGGACAAAAAGCTAAACAAAGTCTTGAGCTAGCTCCAACAACTGAAAAATTTGTGCCACATATTGCAAATCATCCCTTCATAGTAACACCTGTGTTACCTTTAACATTGGGAAGTTACGATGGGTTGTCAGATCCAGATGATTTTTTGCAGAAATTTGAAGGAACCTCAAGAACACACAGCTGGGTGACGAAGTAGCATGCCATATGCTACCAATAGTGCTGCAAGGGGTAGCAAGGGAATGGTTCAATAACTTACCAGCCCAAAGCATTACAGGCTTTGCGGATTTGCGCTCAAGATTCCTATTAAATTTTCACAATCTGCGCACCCGTAAAAGAACACATGTCGAATGCCACGACATTAAGCGAAAACCAAAAGAAAGTTTGGGAGAAGTCATAGACAGGTACACCAAGGAAGTGGCCAAAATCCAAGACCTCCCAGAAAGTCAGAAGGTGTCCGGATTTATACATTGCATAAACACAGAAAGACATCTATCTTTGTGGCAGCGGTTGCGCAGAAGAGTGGCGGATAGTTTCGCAGAAGCTATAAAAGAAACGCATGATTATATGCGTGCGCAAGAAGACATAAAACAAAATTGTGGAAATACCTCTTCAAGCATGGATATTGATGATGATTATTATCGGGCGCAAGGAAGAGGGTCATAATCTGGAAAGCGTTATGGTAGTAATGGGCCATCCCTAGGTGGTAATTATAATAATGACAAACATCGCAAGTTTAATAATAACAAGGGGGAGGAAGCCAAAGGTATAAAAATAACCACGCTGATAATTTTGCATTGATAAAAGACCTCACGAAAACACCAAAAGAAATATTGGCTACGGAGGCAGTATGCAAAAGCTTTGATCCCCGATACCTTTGTCAAAATATGGGAATAGAGACAAAAGCAATTTTTATGATTTTCATGATGATTATGGTCATGAAACCAATGAATGTCGGCATCTTATCGAAAAGGTAGTTGCTGAACTTAAAAGAGGAAGATTGCAACACTTGAAGAAGGGTGGAAAAACATAAAGTGAGAAGCCAAAAGGAGAAAAAGTGTATCCATGGCAAAGAAAGAATGATGGAAGGGAAACAGAGAAAACTATTAACATGGTCATCAGCGAACGAGCTAATCAGTGACGCAAATTAGAATTGCCAGAGGAATGGGAAAACACTCCCATCCTATTCCCGGCGATAGCGCAAGAACCATCAGATGTGCCCATCACAATTAAAGGGCGCCTTAAAGGCTGTGGGTACATCATAAAGCAATTGCACATAGACACTGGTTGCGGAGTCGATATAATGTACGAACATTGTTTCCGGTTGCTGCCTGGAGCGGTACGAGCAAAGCTAATAGCTCCCAGCACCGCATTATCAGGGTTTTCTGGGGAGTCCGCATAGCCAATTGGGATCATTGAGTTGGAATTAGAGCTGGTAGACGATGATAATAAGGAGTTAGTAAGAAGTACAACAGTAGAATTTGCTGTAGTAAGATCTTACTCAAAATACAATGCGCTTTTAGGACGCACAACATTGCAAAAGTTGGCGGCCATTCCTTCCACGGTGCATGGCCTTATAAAATTCCCAACTCCATTCGGAATCGCGACGATAAGGTCAGAAACGCAAGACTCAAGTGTTGCGGCTGCAGAACAAGCCGAAAAACAGCTAAGTGAGGAGGAGCAGCTGCGAAGCTGCATGATCATTGCAAATCCACGATATCCAGATCAAAAAATCAAAATCGACGGAGGATTGTCTGATGAAACGAAGTTTAAACTTCGTAACATATTAGCTTCTAACACAGATGTTTTTGCATGGAAAAAAGCAGATATGGCCGGTATACCAAGGGAAATAGCTGAGCATAAGCTTAATGCAAACCCAAGTATGATGCCGGTACGCTAAAAGAATCGCAGTATGGCACTAGAGAGAAGCGAATGGTTAAAGGCAGATGTTGACAAGTTGGTTAAAGCATATATATTGCGAGAAGTACAGTACCAGACGTGGGTAGCAAACCCGGTACTGGTAAAAAAGCCTGATGGATCTTGGCGCATGTGCGTCGATTTCACAGATATTAACAAGGCTTGTCCTAAAGGTAATTATCCTTTACCAGAAATAGACTGGAAAGTCGAATTGCTAGCTAGTTTCCGGTATGAATGTTTTCTGGATGCATACAAAGGGTACCATCAGATACAGATGGCAGCAGGCGATGAGGATAAAACTGCCTTTCACACCAGCCAAGGCATTTATTGCTATACAAAGATGCCGTTTGGTTTAAAGAATGCTGGAGCAACATACCAACGCGTAATAGACGAGGCTTTTAAAAGTCAAATTGGTAGAAATTTAGAAGCGTATGTTGACGATTTAGTGATAAAAAGCACAACAGAGAAAAGTTTATTGGATGATATATTAGAAACGTTTGCGTCATTAAGAAAGATAAATATGAAGCTCAATCCATCGAAGTGCAGCTTTGGAGAAGAAGAAGGAAAGTTTCTTGGTCATATAATCACTGAGCACGGGATACGCACAAATCCAAAGAAAGTAGAAGCCATCGAAAGTATGCTATCGCCTAGAAATAAAAAAGAGGTGCAAAGCTTAACGGGTAAATTGGCCGCGTTAACAAGATTCTTATCAAAATCCGCAGAGCGATCATTTCCCTTTTTCGGGACGTTGAAAAATTTCTTAAAGAAAATAGATTTCAAATGGACAGAGGAAGCAGAAGTTGCGTTTCAAGAGATGAAAAGGCTGTTAAAGGTATTGCCGACGATGACTGCCGATTGCAGGAGAGACGTTAATACTTTACTTAGCGGCATCAAAAGAAGCGATAAGTTCAGTATTGATAGCAAACAGGGGGGTAGGTACGCACTTCAAACTAAAACTTGATTATTTCTTATTCAATAGACATTTAAAATTATATGTATTGTGATGTGCGAACAGGTGCAAATGCCTGTGTATTTTGTTAGTAAAGCCTTAACATGAAGCGAATTAAACTACCCTGCCATTGAAAAACTAGTTTATACGCTTGTGCATACGGTCAGACGCTTAAGGAGATATTTCCAAGCGCACCCAATAATGGTCTTAACTTACCAACCAATAAAGCATGTATGACAAAAAAAAATATTGTCAAAAGCCTAAAGCTGCTTGAAAAATTCTTGCAAATTTATATTCGCTGATAATTGTTGAGCAGGTGCTATACAAGCCAGAAAATTCTGATCGCATGGCCAAATGGGCTATTGAATTAGGTGAGCACGAGATAAGCTTGTAACCAAGAAGTGCGGTAAAAGGGCAAGTCCCAGCACATTATCTGGCTGAAACAGCCGGAGACATTGAAATCTCGCATGAATCAATAGAAATACCACCTCCGCCCGAACATCTGTGGGAAATGCACACAGATGGGGCATGTGGTCCAGAAGGCGCGGGGGCAGGAATAGTCCTGAAAAGTCAAGAAGGAGAGGAGTATACCTTCGCGCTACTTTTTAGCTTCCCGGTAACAAATAATGAAGCTGAGTATGAAGCGTTATTATCTGAAATGCGAGTAGAAAAATACTAGGAGGTAAAAGAGTTATCAGTATATGCTGATTCACAGTTAGTTGCAAATCAATTCAAAGGGATATTTGATGCACATGATGAGTCAATGCAAAAATATCGGAAACTCGTGCAAGAACTTGCGGTAGACTTCGATATATTCCAGATAATGCAGGTTTGAAGAACATTGAATAAAAAGGTGGATGCGCTCAGTAAGTTGGGTGCTTTAACGTTCAGCCATTTCAAAAAAGAAATTTGGGTAGAGGAAGTGAAAGTTAAGTCCATTGATACAGACGGCATGTCTGCCGCAGTCGAAGAAGAGGAACCAAGTTAGATGACACCGATAGTGGAATTTTTGAACACCGGAACATTGCCAATAGATTCAACAGAGGCAAGGAAAATTAAAATGAAGGCACCAATGTATTTGCTAGACAAAGGCATCCTATATAGAAAATCTTTTTTGGGACCTCATTTGTGGTGTCTTAATCCAACTCAAGCATAATCAATTATACGGGAAGTGCATGAAGGGATGTGCGCTTTACATTCAGGACACAAAACAGTCGCGTCCAAGATAATGCGGCTTGGATATTATTGGCCGTCAATGTACAGAGATGCCGCGGAAGTAATACGCAGATGTCGATCATGTCAGCTGCATGCACCAGTAAGCAAAGCTTCGCGACATCCAATGATACCAGTCGCGTCTCCATGGCCATTCTAAAAATGGGCAATTGATATAGTAGGACCATTCCCCGCAGGACCAGGAGGGGTAAAGTTTTTGGTCGTGGCCATTGATTACTTTATAAAGTGGGTAGAAGCCAAACCGCTCAAAACAATTTCGGGAAAACAAATCCGCAATTTTGTATGGGAGAACATCGTCTGCCGGTGTGGAATACCAAATGAAATTGTAAGTGCCAATGGCACACAATTTGAAGGGAATCCATTAAGCGATTGGTGCCAAGAACTAAATATAAAGCAAACGTTCACATCAGTTGCACACCCCCAGGCAAACGGCCAGTGTGAAGTAAAAAACCAAGATATCGTGTTAGGTATTAAAGCAAGACTTGGGTTGTGCATAAGTGTAACGACCCGACTTTTTCGACTTGCTTTTGCGCCTTGTGTTTTAGCGAAACTGCGTATTTGTGCGTACTGTGCTACTTTATACTCTGGAACCTTTATATACATGGTTTACTTTCATTTATATATTAAAATGTGCCTTAGAGTACGTAGGATACTTAACTTGATCACCAGATGCTTTATGACCGTTAGTATCACTTGACGTTTCGAATAAACCGCGAACTGCGCACACGTTTAACTTTTGTCGTAATTGGAATATTACGACTATGAAATATTAATTATTATTTTTTAATAATAATTACTTGGGTTTTTGGATGCTTAATTACGCGTAGAAATTTAATTAAGCTTACTAGTTAGTCTTGTTGGACTTTCTACCTTGTTGGACTTAAGCCCACCCTACTCTAGCTAGTGGCCTAATTAATTAGCTCACTTATTAATTACTAGTGACCCATTAATATATAAGACAATTACCCATTTAATTAGAGGGAACATGCTATCAAAAATGTCAAGTATTTTCCATAATGTTACATAGGATCCTAGCATAAGTACCTACTTTAGACAACCATTAACTAAAAAGTAGCTTTTTGTCCCCCCTTGTCCCCCCTTAAAATTTCGGCCACCACCACCATTCCCTCCCTCATTTCACTATAAATACTAGCCTAATCCCATCCATTTAACACTTGCTCTCATTTGAATTTCACACACACTTGCTCTCTTATTTCCTTTCTAGTCTTTCTCACTCTAGAAACTTGTAAGCTTTTCTTTTTCTTTTTCTTCTTCTCCTTTCTATTTCGTGGTCATCATCATCATTAAAGATCAAGCTTTTTAGCTTTGATCTTGATTACATCTTGTTGATTCAAGCATGAATCCTTCAAGAACATGGAAGATTCAACCTTTCTAGCTTTGAATCTTCACCAAATTTGTAGATCTAGATTATTTTAGCTTTAATCATGTTATTTTGTTGAAAAGATTCAAACTTGTGTTTGCAATCTTCATGTATCTTAAAGATCCAAGCTTTATGCTTCAAGATCTTCAAGAACAACCAAGATGCAAGCTTTCTAGCTTGAATCTTCATATCTTATTGTTGGATCTAAGTTTTCTAACTTATTATCTTGTTATTTTGTTAAAAAAATTCAAACTTGTGTTTGTTATCTTCATGTAACTTAAAGATCCAAGCTTTATGCTTCAAGATCTTCAAGAACAATAAAGGTTCATGCTTTCTAGCTTTGCAACCTTGTAACTTATGTGAATAGGATCCAAGCTCTCTAGCTTAGGGTTCTATCACCTCATTTGACTTAGATTGTGTTCATACTTGTTTGATTGATGTAAAGTTTGTAGCTTTAGTTGTAAATGTGACTTGTAATTGTGTTAAGACTAAGAACATGATGTAACCTTGGTTCATCATCCATCTAAGACTCTTGCTTGAGTTGTATCCTTACTTGGCATTAACATATTGTGTATTTATGGTGGAATCTTAGTCAAGGTGATGCTAACCCATCAACGAGCTGTACACTTGAAGCTACAAGCATCAAGGATGAGAACCGTGATGAGCATCAAGCATTAAGAACCCCACCGGAGCACTTACCTACTGTTTTTCGTATCTGAACAGACCACCTAGGCTACTGGAAAGTTTATTTTCAGTTAGTTCGTTTCGAGTAGATGATTTTCCGTTTAGACCTCGTCTTAATCCGAGTTACGGTTTAGGATCTATGGCCTTCCGAAAGTTAATACTCCTTTGTAACGTTGTGCTGAAAATTCGGACCTACTCGCACTTAGACCGTCTCCACGGTCAAACGAAGACGAGTTAGGTTCTGAAAATTGGTCAGCAGTTAGGGGACTCATATACGGAGCCATAGCCACTGACTATGCATCTTTTCGATTTACGTAGAGGTCGTAGCAACTGACCGAAGTCAGCCTATTGTTTCGATCTCTATTCTTGTCAAACTTACTTAGCTTTTATGATGATGAACGATGATGATGATGACACTTAAACTTATTTTATGCACTATTAGAATTTATAAAAAAAACCTACTAACCTACTAACCCTTGATTTAGGTTGACGACCTTTCGGACCGACTTACTACTTGAGTACTTTCATTACCGACTTTACCGCTTTTATCACAGTGAGTTATAGCATCCCTTTTTTCTTTAATTATTTTGAGACTGAGAATACATGCGCTTTTTACATTTTACATACTAGGCACGAGTACTTAAAATTTATATGTGTGTGGGTTATACAACGGCATAAACATTCCCCTTAGCACGGTAATGTTTAGTCATTGGTTTTTGAACCGGTGAACGCGAATCTTAGATATGGATCCATAGGGTTTGACATCCCCACTCAGGCTAGTCGCGCTAGTATTTAACGGGTGTTTAATACTTCGTGAACATACGCACTCGCCAAGTGTACTTTCAGGGGGTTATCAACGTTAAGTCTAGTTACCGGGTGCCTACGGTTATACATATACTTTTCATACTGTTTTGTTACACTGAAATCTCGTGGCCTACCTTACGTTACTGTTATAACTTAAACTATAGCTCACCAACATTCGTGTTGACTTTTAAGCATGTATTTCTCAGGTGCCTAGAGGTTTCTTGCTTCCGCTGTTAGATTTGCTGTCATGCTGTTATTGAATTGCTGTTAAGGACCTGCTGTATTAGTTATCCGCTGCATTACTAGAGATGTCTCATTCATGGAACTTTTCTTTTGCATTCGTAGTTTATGTTAATTTCAAACAATGGCTTTGTAACGACCTTAGGGTCAAATACTTATGTTTATGCTCCTATTCGTAGGATGCACGTTATCTTTTGTAAAACGCTATCGTTTATGAATGCAAACTGGTTTTCAAATAGCATATAGTGTTTGACCGTGTGAAGATCCTGTTGATGACGAATCGTACACGATAGTTTTGTATGGGGCGTCACATTTGGTATCAGAGCATTGGTTGTAGGCAATTAGGTAGTATTAGTGAGTCTAGACCGGACCAAGTAGGATTCACTAATAGGACTAATCTACAACTTGCTTGTTTACTTGCTTCTGCGGAACTTACTGCATGCTACTGTTTACTTTTATTGCTATATGATCTTACTGCATGCTACTGTTTACTTTTACTGCTGTATGAACTTGCTGCATGCTACCGTTTTCTTTTACTGCTATGTAAACTTGCTGTATGCTTTTGCTTATTCTCACTACTGCATGCTACTATCTGCTTTTTGCATGATACTTCTATTCATACTGTTATTACTGCCATGCTATATACTATTATAGACGATCTAGGTTGCTGTAGTGCCTGATTACGTGCTTGTTTCCTGCCTGCTATTCGCTGTACCGACTTGGAAAACTTACCTTTCCTAGATTCAGATGTTTTTCTGAACCCTTTTCCCACACGTCTAACCCTAAGGATTAGTATTGTAATCCACCTGTTACTACCGTCCCACCGTTCCGGAGATCGAAACGTTACTTCACGCAATCTAGGAAGAGTACCCCTCGGATTACATGCCCGCTGAAGTTGATCCTCAGAGGAGGAGATATGTGAGGACTTGTCGGAGTAACCGCACCCCGAGCTCACTCTAATTAGCCACGTACAGCGTATGAACATCAGAAGGTTGTTCAGTCCCCACAAGTTAAACCGTATCCCATACGCTTTCATGACCGTCACTTATCTCTTTCATTCTTCACCACTACTCGATGATCTAACGACACTTCAGGACTTAGGTCCCTAACACTCTTAGGCATTAGAGAAGTCGGAAGGACATCTCTTTTCACTAGGTCATAGTGTTTTCCACTGATGCTCAGCCATACCTAAGGACTTGGGAGTCGCCTCAAAATATATCGTATTACTACTTGCTACACGTACAACTCGATGCGAGACCCAGATTGAATTTCTAGAAAGGAACCTAACGACATTACCTGAACCCGAACATTTTGAAGAAATTTTGAGACATTTAGGCATTGATGCATGACCTACGGAACCTACGCACCTGTACTGAGAAACCGTGAGACTAAATATGTATATTTTGTTTTGAGATAGCATAGATAAAGCACCGTTAGATGAAATTGAGTAGAACTTGAAGTGATCACGTTACATTGACCATATGGAGTGATATTGGAATGAACGTACGATTTAGTACAATATAATGATGCCAGGCCAGCGTGATTATATTGAAGTAAATCATGCAGAAGTTCCCATATTACTATATAAGGAATATGAAGTGATTCAAAGAAAATTTTGGTAGGAACCACTCGAGTATACGCATTATGGTCTGTTAGAGGTAGGGAAAGAATAACCACGTAGCCCATATATTGTACAAGGAGGACCTTGATTGCAGAAATGATAACCCGACAATATGTTATGGATATAGGCACCCTGGACACTTAAGGGAACAGTTCTCAAATGGGAAAAACTTTGGACTTACCTACGGTAAAGCAATCATTACCCCAGTTATGGAGACTCGCATAGATCCTGATTTTAGTTAGGGTGCATTTCTTCACAACGGTTATTGTCTCGAAGTTGTTTAATACTAGAGCGATAGAAACCTTATATATAAGAACTTTAGTGTTATGACTAATAAGCCATTAACAACCATAAGAGTTAAGTATTCTATAAGACAAGCTAATAGTAAGCTGGCAGAGATAAAGGAATAATTTAAGGTAGTACCTTAAAATTAACAGGTGGGTCATTTGGAGATGACCTCATGCCAACAAAACTTGGAAATTTTAATGTATTAGTGGAAAGGATTATTTACCTATGCACAAACAAATGTTATTTGAGAAGGTTGATAGAATTTTTTTGCGATAGTATAATAAGACTTGGTTGGAATGGACCTTAAGATTAACCTAATACTCATCAAGTTAGGAAGTTTGATATAAAAGTTGGAATGGACTTTAGGATTAACCTAATACTCATCAAGTTAGGAAGCTTTGATGAAATAGTTGGAACAGACTAGCTTTCAAGGATGAAAGCATAAGTTATTTATGAGAAGATTATTCGTATACCTCACGAGAATGGTGAGCCAAAAGTCATCTGGGTTACTTCAACAAACCAGAATCCCACAATGGAAATGGGAAGGGATGACGATGGATTTCATCCCAAAGTTACCGAAAACAATAGGTAGTTATGACACTATCTGGGTTATCGTTGACCGCCTCACCAAATCTGCTCACTTCCTAGCCATAAAACAAACCGATACAGTGGATAAACTCACACAACGATACATAAAGGAAATTGTATCCCATCACTTCAGCGCTTCAGATTCTATATTAAGGACTACCCAAGAATCCTATTTGATACTCATTCTTACGCGACTCTAAATCCTAACTTATTCCGAGAGATTTCTTATTTGATGATGATCACACCATCATCCTTCTTACTTTGATATTAGTCATACCAGTTCGAAATTTCCAAAATCAATGGGTAGTTAATTCCCATTCTCATACTCTCCCTTTCGTATCTCACTTATAAGCAACAACTTCACACTTAAGCATTTTTGGTCGAAGGGCTTATGCCCTACTAATAGTCATCAACCACATTTAAATTCAATAGTTTTCATTACCTCGTAACATTTTTGCTCAAATATCACCCGAAATTTTCAAAAATCTTTTACTCATAAATCTTTTTGTAACCTCCAAAATATGAAAATTTTGTTTGCCAAAATTTTACTCACACCATTTTACTGTGCGATCCTCTCAAAGTTTTATAAAAATAAATTTATTTTATTGTCATTCGTACAAATTTTAGAAACCGTATATGTTATATATAATAAAGTAAATAATTACTTATTTTGACAAATACATATGAAATTTTACTTTCGCATTTACAAAACAAATATTTTATTCAAAAAAAATATATTTCACTTTGAATGGTACATGTTGTACATAACCCTAGTTTACTAAGAACTTCGTTTCTTTTCTTACATTGTCACCTAAAACGGTTTCTATAAAACTTTCGTTGCTTATTATATAAAAATTTTTCGTTGCTTATTCGTATTCAAGTCATCATGAAGACTTTACAACTGTCAAAATTGAGAGATTCATGTGTGTGTGTGTATGTGATGAAGGCACTTACTACCACGTCCTGCAGAGCCTTCGGGCATCCACTAACACTTAAACCATTCAAAATTTTTGCGTTACCCTAAGGATCTTATTTGCCACGTCTGTTGGAACGATGCTCTTTCTTACATAATTCGAAGTCCTGACTTATTCCAAGATATTCTCATCTAGCGATATTAACACCATCAGTATTCCGACTTTAATGTTAGTCATAACCTGTTTGGCATCTTGCAAATTCAAGAAGCGATTAACTTCTCATCCTCATGCTCTATCCTTCATACCTCACTTTTTAGCAATGGCTTCGCACGTGAACATTTTTGAGCCAAAGATTTAAGTCCCTGATAATCATCAAAACTACATTTAATTCATTAGTTTTCATTACCTAGTAACATGCCAACCGATGATTCAAAGATTTTTCACTCGACCTTTTTCAACTCGTAACCTCTGAAATACGAAAAACTATGTTTATCAAAATTTTTACACGTTGATTTTACACGTTGCTTATTTGTGCGGTCCTCACGAGATTTATGGACAAATGAAAGTACTAAAAACTTTTCTATCACTTACGCGATTTATAAAATCATATATGTATAAATTTACCCTTATTTATTTTTGGTCAGTACATACTAAGTTATACCTTCAAGATAATTAAAAATCGCTCCTTTATTGAGTTGTTTTAAGTCAACTAATTTTGTGCAAAATGGTACTCGTTATACAAACTTCTAAATTTACCAAGAACTTCGTTCCATTTATGTTATCGCATCAAACGTTCAAAGGTTTTTCAAAACTTCCTCGGTTGATTTTATTAAAGGTTTTCGTATTAGACTACACCATGTAGGGATCACACTTCTTCTCTCCCTCCGTTAGGGATGATACTTACTATTAAAATCTTTGTTAAAAAGGCTTGAGCCACTTTGGGTGGCAGATTTATAAAAATTTATTAGGAAGTCTTTGTACTTGAAAAATGTTCCTTTTAAGAATAGACATGGCAAAATCGCGAGCCGATAAATCAGTTTTCTGAGGTACACTCAGTGGTCACCCCATTGTAGGAAGGGCACTAGGTGGGTTTCTATTCTCAATATTTCACGGCTAATCGCAACATCCTCGTAAACATCATCTCTATGAATCAGTAGGTTGAGGTACAAGGAATCGTTTTTGAGATTCTTTTCACTTAGAGTAAACCGTTCTTTACGACCAAGGGTTCACATATCCTCTCATCTGCGCATCCCCTTAAGTATTAGGACAAATTCAGGATGAACCGCTCGGATAGTTCAATCTCGTTCAAAGATCACACCTTTCGTGCGGTTTTCTTTCGGAATTGTAGTGTAAGATACTTTAGGAATCTATGAATCTTGTTATCCTCTTGGAAGGGGACTACTTAGAACATTTACGGCACTGATGTAGATACTCTACACGTTTCTTCCTCCGTTGGTTACAACTATATGTTGTTCTAGTTAATATTAACCCTAACTTCAACATGTAACTGAAAGGATAAAGTTACATTATGGAACTGTGCTTACATTCCATCCAAGGATAAGTTCACACGCAGTATGTTGTGATCGCCATGTTTTCCATTCTACCTATCAGCTTTGTATTTCGACATAAGCGCTCAATGTTTTAGATGAGTTTAGTAACATTCATGATGTATTTCATGCATCCAGCTTACTGAAGATGCCTGTAGGGCTAAAAACATTATCTTCCCTTTTGTGGGCATATATTCAGATGACATACACATGTTAACCAGAAATGAAATCAATTTGTTGATTTCTTAGGACAAGAGACTAAATCAATGGCATATACCTATTCTTACTTTTATACGCCCAAATACCTTTCAAGGCAAATAACTCACTTCTGAGCCCACGAGTCTCACGGAACTTTGATAAACTCCTTCTTATCCTAATTAGGTATCGTATTAGTCACTCCTCAAATTTCGGGACGAAATTTCCATTAACAGGTGGGTAATGTAACGACCCGACTTTTTCGACTTGCTTTTGTGCCTTGTGTTTTAGCTAAACTGCGTATTTGTGCGTACTGTGCTACTTTATACTCTGGAACCTTTATATACATGGTTTACTTTCATTTATATATTAAAATGTGCCTTAGAGTACGTAGGATACTTAACTTGATCACCGGATACTTTATGACCGTTAGTGTCACTTGACGTTTAGAATAAACCGCGAACTGCGCACACGTTTAACTTTTGTAGTAATCGAAATATTACGACTACGAAATATTAATTATTATTTTATAATAATAATTACTTGGGTTTTTGGATGCTTAATTACGCGTAGAAATTTAATTAAGCTTACTAGTTAGTCTTGTTGGACTTTCTACCTTGTTGGACTTAAGCCCACCCTACTCTAGCTAGTAGCTGAATTAATTAGCCCACTTATTAATTACTAGTGACCCATTAATATATAAGACAACTACCCATTTAATTAGAGGGAACATGCTAGCAAAAATGTCAAGTATTATCCATAATGTTACATGGGATCCTAGCATAAGTACCTACTTTAGACAACCATTAACCAAAAAGTAACTTTTTGTCCCCCCTTGTCCCCCCTCAAAATTTCTGCCACCACCATTCCCTCCCTCATTTCACTATAAATACTAGCCTAATCCCATCCATTTAACACTTGCTCTCATTTGAATTTCACACACACTTGCTCTCTTATTTCCTTTCTAGTCTTTCTCACTCTAGAAACTTGTAAGTTTTGCCTTTTCTTCTTCTTCTTCTTCTCCTTTCTATTTTGTGGTCATCATCATCATTAAAGATCACGCTTTTTAGCTTTGATCTTGATTACATCTTGTTGATTCGAGCATGAATCCTTCAAGAACATGGAAGATTCAAGCTTTCTAGCTTTGAATCTTCACCAACTTTGTAGATCTAGATTATTTTAGCTTTAATCATGTTATTTTGTTGAAAAGATTCAAACTTGTGTTTGTAATCTTCATGCATCTTAAAGATCCAAGATTTATGCTTCAAGATCTTCAAGAACAACCAAGATGCAAGCTTTCTAGCTTGAATTTTCATATCTTATTGTTGGATCTAAGTTTTCTAACTTATGATCTTGTTATTTTGTTAAAAAGATTCAAACTTGTGTTTGTTTTCTTCATGTAACTTAAAGATCCAAGCTTTATGCTTCAAGATCTTCAAGAACAATAAAGGTTCAAGCTTTCTAGCTTTGCAACCTTGTAACTTGTGTGAATAGGATCCAAGCTCTCTAGCTTAGGGTTCCATTACCTCATTTGACTTAGATTGCGTTCATACTTGTTTGATTGATGTAAAATTTGTAGCATTAGTTGTAAATGTGACTTGTAATTGCGTTAAGACTAAGAATATGATGCAACATTGGTTCATCATCCATCTAAGACTCTTGCTTGAGTTGTATCCTTACTTGGTATTAATATATTGTGTTTTGATGGTGGAATCTTAGTCAAGGTGATGCTAACCCATCAACAAGTTGTACACTTGAAGCTACAAGCATCAAGGATGAGAACCGTGATGAGCATCAAGCATTAAGAACCCCACCGGAGCACTTACCTACTGTTTTTCGTATCTGATCAGACCACCTGGGCTACTGGAAAGTTTATTTTCAGTTAGTTCGTTTCGAGTAGATGATTTTCCGTTTAGACCTCGTCTTAATCCGAGTTACGGTTTAGGATCTATGGCCTTCTGAAAGTCAATACTCCTTTGTAACGTTGTGCTGAAAAATTCGGACCTACTCGTACTTAGACCGTCCTCACGGTCAAATAAGACGAGTTAGGTTCTGAAAAGTGGTCAACGGTTAGGGGACTCATATACGGAGCCATAGCCACTGACTATGCGTCTTTTCGATTTACGTAGAGGTCGTAGCAGCTGACCAAAGTCAGCCTATTGTTTCGATCTCTATTCTTGTCAAACTTACTTAGCTTTTATGATGATGAACGATGATGATGATGACACTTAAACTTATTTTATGCACTATTAGAATTTATAAAAACAACCTACTGACCTAGTAACCCTTGATTTAGGTTGACGACCTTTCGGACCGACTTACTACTTGCGTACTTTCATTACCGACTTTACCGCTTTTATCACAGTGAGTTATAGCATCCCTTTTTACTTTAATTATTTTGGGACTGAGAATACATGCACTTTTTACGTTTTACATACTAGGCATGAGTACTTAAACTTTATATGTGTGTGGTTTATACAACGGCATAAACATTCCCCTTAGCACGGTAACGTTTAGTCATTGGTTTTTGAACCAGTGAACTCGAATCTTAGATATGGATCCATAGGGTTTGACATCCCCACTCGGGCTAGTCGCGCTAGCATTTAACGGGTGTTTAATACTTCGTCAACATACGCACTCGCCAAGTGTACTTTCAGGGGGTTATAAACGTTAAGTCTAGTTACCGGGTGCCCACGGTTATACATATACTTTTCATACTGTTTTGTTACACTGAAATCTCGTGGCCTACCTTACCCTTACTATTACAACTTAAACTATAGCTCACCAACATTCGTGTTGACTTTTAAGCGTGTATTTCTCAGGTGCCTAGAGGTTTCTTGCTTCCACTGTTAGATTTGCTGTCATGCTGTTATTGAATTGCTGTTAAGGACCTGTTGTATTAGTTATCCGCTGCATTACTAGAGATGTCTCATTCATGGAACTTTTCTTTTGCATTCGTAGTTTATGTTAATTTCAAACAATGGCTTTGTAACGACCTTAGGGTCAAATACTTATGTTTATGCTCCTATTCGTAGGATGCACGTTATCTTTTGTAAAACGCTATCGTTTATGAATGAAAACTGGTTTTCAAACAGCATATAGTGTTTGACCGTGTGAAGATCCTGTTGATGACGAATCGTACACGATGGTTTTGTACGGGGCATCACAATAAGGGGTTGGATAGATGAACTACCAAACGTGTTGTGGGCACACCGCATGACCCCAAATGGCGCGACTAATGAAACACCTTTCAGTTTGGTGTATAGGTCCGACGCTGTAATACCCGCGGAGATAAATGTACCAACCATGCGCATAGCTTCCTTTGATGAAAGTAGCAATAGCGAAGAACTGCGTGAAAATCTAAATTTGGTTGAAGAGTGCAGGGAAATGGTGGCAATAAAAGAAGCCATCAACAAGCAAAAAATCGCAAGCTACTATAACAAGCGCGTACAACCATTATCTTTTCAATTGGATAATTTGGTATGGCGAAAAAATGAAGCAAGCAGAGCGGAAGACACGGGTAAACTTGGACCTAAATGGGAAGGACCATATAAGGTTATTGGTGTAAGTGATACAGGGGCGTATCGATTAGCGAGTTTGGATGAAAGAGCAATAAAGAGTACCTGGCACGCACAAATGTGACAACCCGGAAATTTTCGACCAAATTTAAACTTTAATCTTTATATATTCCCGACACAATAAGCAAAATTTGTAAGTTGAATCTCAAGAATTTTAAACTGTGTTCATACACTCATTTAACCTCGACCAAATTCCAATGATTCACGAACTATTATATGAACGAACATGATTATATATGTATATGTGTATATATTATAACTTGAAAACATTAACAAAGTATTAGACGTATAATACTTTATATAAACGTATTTGTTTCAAAATATATTCTAATAGTTATCAATGGAATTAAAAGATGATATCAAATGATTGGATTATTAGATACATTTAATTATAATTATGAGTCTCTGTTAAGAGGTCCACTATGATTTGAGAAACCTTTCCTTTTTAACGGTATCCGGAATTGTTAGTAAAAGTGATTTACAAAAGTGTCATTTACAAGAGTTAGTCAAAAGTTAAAAATCATTTCCGTTTAAATTTCAAAAATATACTTTACTTGATTAACTCGTGTCCCTCGATAAAGCAACTCTTTAGTTTTCATATTAAAAACATTATTTGGTAAAATAACTACTATTATTTAAAAACGAGTTAAAACGAACTTTGAAATCTGTTTGGTTTTGAAAGGCTAAATATTATATCATTAGTTAAAATATTTCAAAAATATTTATTAGGTACAAATTTAAAATTTTAAATAAAATATATATATATATATATATATATATATATATATATATATATATATATATATATATATATATATATATATATATATATATATATATATATATATATATTTTTAACTTAGTCATAAAATGTCCCAATTTAAAATAATATATTTTGGTAAACAACGAGTCACTGATTTATAGAAGTAAATGACCACGACGCTCAAATTTTATAAGATACATTTTCATAAAGTAAATTTTTGATAAATAAGTCAAATTATTATTAAAGGTACATGTCGCATAACATAAAAGGCTAGTTTTCTAAACGTATGAAAGTGCGCTCGAAAAACCGAAAGTGGTACATGAGTCGAGTGACAACGTATGACTCATTTGAACAAAAATTACATTTTAACTATGCACGAGAATATAATATAATATTTAATTAATTCTAAATATTAAATATAATATATATTAAATAATATATAATTTACGTGTATCATATGTGTAATAAGTAAAATAAGTGTCGGCAACTTCCATTAGTCGAATGTGAGCAGTAAATGGACATCATGCGATCACATGAGGACTCCCTCACAACCCCATGCGATCGCATGGCTGAGGGAGAGAGGTCAGGTCTTTAAAGTTCGCTCGATTTCATGTTTGGGATCATTTTTTTTCCATTCACTCGCACACACACATATACTCCCTCTATATTACCTTATTTATTATTATTTATATTATTATTATTATGATTCATATTAAGATTAATATTATTAGTAATAATATTATTAGGAGTATTGGTAATATTATTAGTATTATTTACATAAAATACTACGACGAGGTCATGAGCGGGATTATTTCAAAAACGGATTTTTCGAGCGGGATAGAGCTAAGGAAATTATGGGTTATAGCTATGGAGGTTATAGGTATGGTTCATGGATATGCTCGTGAGGTCAATTTAGTGTTTATCGTCTCTGTTGCGTCTACATACCTTTCCTGCAATATTGAATCTCAATATTGATACGTGAGCACTCATAACTTAACTTTCATTTATTAATAGTGTATCCCTGACTAGTGCTCGAGTATATAGAATTATGCATGCTTGTACTTTTGATATTGCCATTAGAAAGGTTATGTTGAATCCTGAATTAGTTACATATGCGGTTGAGATAAGGTATAAGATATGCATGTCATTGGAAAGCTAGCGAAAAATTAAGAACTTTTCATTTAGATATCGAATAGTTTTGATGAACGGATTAGAAGTTATAGTCAATTGAATATTTGTATTATTATTAAAAATGATTATTATTGATGTGCGTAGAGGTGTATACAAAATAGTTATATTTTTATTAGGAAATACTATTAAATACGATACAATTTTACACAAGTTATTTATTTATTTATAGAGTGGAAATACCTAAACCTTGCTACAACACTTATAGGCAGTGTACCTAATCGTACAGTAGTGTAGTTTTTAGTAAGTCCGGTTCGTTCCACAGGGAGCTAGCCAAGTTTAACGCTATATTTTTAAAACTAAATTTGTAAAAATATATATATAAATATAAGGGGGATTTTACCGTTTAATGACTGGTTTGTCGATTTTAAAACTTTAGTCGCAGTTAAAACCTAATGTAAAATATTAAAAATAAAAATACTTAATTTAAAGCGTAAAGTAAATGACAATAATTAAAGTTCGATAAATTAAAATGCAATAAATAAAATGACAATAATTAAAATTGCGATAATTAAAAAGTACGATAATTAAAAGTGCAATTAAATAAAAAGACAGTAAATAAAAATGCGATGAAATATGAAATAAAGGAATTATGCTTATTTAAACTTCCGTAATCATGATGTTCGACGTATTGATTTTAGTTTATTACCATGGATTAATTGTTCTTTGTACTGAATTATTCAATATGTCCATATGGTTTTTGTCCATAACAGTCCATTAGTCATAAATATAAAGTGCGAGTGTCCTCGTCAAATTATTCTTATATCCGAAGTCAAATATTCCAACTAATTGGGGACTTAAACTATAATTACACCAATTTTCTTTGTATGTAATTCACCCCTGTTTTAATAAGTCCATTAACTATTAATCCATTCCCGTGTCCGGTTAAATGAACGATTATTAGTACTTATAAATATCCCGCCCATCGTGTCTAATCGAGTGTATGTGGTTATTTATAGGTACGTCCAATTATAAATCTTTATATTAAATTAACGAACTATCATTCAATTAAACAAATATAAAGCCCATTAATAGCCCATAGTCTAATTTCCACAAGTGTCGTTCTTTTGTCCAAACTCCAATTATGGTACAAAGCCCAATTACCCCGTCTTTAATATTTTAGCCCAACATCACGATTACTTCAATTTAAATAAGCATAATAATAACTTAGCTACGAGACATTAATTTAAAAAGGTTGAACATAACTTACAATGATTAATAATAGCGTAGCGTTACACGGACAGAATTTCGACTTACACACTTACAACATTCGCTAACATACCCTTATTATTATTAAATTAAAATTAAAATATTATATATATATATATATATATATATATATATATATATATATATATATATATATATATATATATCAGAGAGATAGAGAGGATTGAAAAAGTGTGTAAAAATTCGGCCAAAACACGCGAACTTTATAGGACCTGAGCTGATACTGTTCACCATGCGACCGTATGGATTTTGCACTTCCAGGCCATGCGATCACATGGCCTTCTTTTACAGCTCACATACTTTTGTTTGTTTATTTGCCGACGGTTTATATATATAATATATATATATATATATATATATATATATATATATATATATATATATATATATATATATATATATATATATATATATATATATATATATATATATAATTTTAAGAATTATTTATATATTATATTATATTTATGTGCATAGTTGACTTGTAATTTTTAGTCCGTTGTGTCACGCGTTGAGAGTTGACTCTGGTTCCGGTTCCGAATTTTCGAACGTCCTTTCGTACTATTTAATATCTTGTACTTTGCGTTTTGCGGCTCGTACTCTTGTAATTTTGAGACGTTTCTCATCAATAATTTGAACCACTTTGATTGTACTTTGTACTTTTTAGCTTTTTGGTCGTTTGCATCTTCAAATCGTCGAATCTGTCTTTTGTCTTCACCTTTTATTATTTAAACAAATATCACTTGTAAATAGAACAATTGCAACTAAAAGCTTGTCTTTCTTGAGGGATAATGCTATGAAATATATGTTCGTTTTTAGCATTATCAAATATTTCCACACTTGAGCGTTGCTTGTCCTCAAGCAATATAGTCTTGAATTAAAAATACTAGAATCACTTCTTTATTCTTCACACTTTGTACATCAGTGATTTCTATACGGCGGTATGAATAATGGTAGTAACGATGTGGTTTACAGTCCCACATGACTATGAAAATTTAGAACCTTTAGAAAATTGGATCTTTATGAAAACATTTGATCTTTTGAAAATTTAATCTAGCTTTTACCCTAGATAAGTTTTCCAGAATAACCCTTCACCGGTGTTTGCAAAATGTTTTTGTGGGTTTTGTGGGTTTCAGATTTAAAAATTTTAGCTCAAAACTTGCGGTTTTGTGTCACCTACTTGCTAACCTTGTATTGGGAAAGCAACACGTCCAGTATACTTGCTCCATATATTACCTTTCGGTAAACTACCGTCCGGTTGTAAAGGAAAGCGTTGAACAAGCAACTGTTAAGGCAATGTCCCGTGACATGCTTTTAATTATGGTCTATAACGTGTCGGATGCAATTACTATCCTTTGTAGGAGCAACAGTAAAGATCAGCCTATAGTTTTTCGGTCTGGCACAAGGTCCTGTCTTCGACCATGCTATGCAACCACCGTTCTTACGGTTGACACCCGATTTGGTTCAGGTGACCTAATGAATTCCAGGTGAATTCTTAGGATTTTACGTTCAATGGTAATGAACGCAATGAAAATGGATTTTCAGAAAACAAATCGGTTTGTAATTTTGATCAAAATATTTTCTCGTTCAAGCTCGAGTTTAGATATCATCTAATTCCATGAGTTTGAATTCTCAATCTTTAAGGTCAATCTCAAGGATTGAGTAATATCAGTCTTAAAAGCTGATTTTTGATCTTTAAGGAGATTATCCTTTCTGGGGATCTGATTCATTAGTCTTATAAGCTAATTTGCATGGTGCCCCCCATTGAACGAGACAGATCCTCTCATGGATTAGGATAAGTCTGACCACTTGGCGACCCTGTTTGATGCTGAGGTCCGTGGATTTCCAGCTGATTTTCGAGAAAACTTTTCAAGGTTTTTCATAGACTCTACAACTGGTCTGGACGACAACCTCCTGACCTAATTCAAGAAGCGCGTGTCTTTTTCGGAAGACTTTACTTCCTTTTAATGATGGAATTGATTCATCTTGTAGATCCATCTTTCTTACAAATATATTACAATTTACCGGATAAAACAGTTAATTTTGTCCAAAACAAAAGTATCTTCAATTATTTGTACAAAAATATGTGACATATGTTCTAAATAACTTGGTAAATTTTTCCCACACTTGACTTTTATTTTCTTTTCTTTGCCTTTTTATTGTCCTCTATTCCATTTTAAATGAATTCTAACATTTTGGGTTGTTTCTCAATTTATGTCATTTCCGAGGTAATAATAATTTCGGTGTTAACACCTAGTTTTATCGTTCATAAATATGTATAAACATGATTTTGAATTCATTTATTTGAAAATTTTGAAAATTTTTACTAGAATTGGGTAGTCAGTATATAAGACTAAGGCTGTTCTTTATTATCAGAGAACACTAGATTCTAATACAACTATTGCGTTACTAGTATTTTTAATGGTAACCAAGTGTTTAAGTTAAAAAATTTTAAAAATCCGAAAGAATTTAACCTCTTCCCACACTTAAGATCTTGCAATGCCCTCATTTGCAAGAAATCAGTAACAATTTAAATTATTGAGAGTGATTAGCATAGAAAAATGATTAAATTTTACCAAAGTTTCCAAATATATTGGCGTTTGTTTGTTGACTGATAAATGGTGCACATCATTTTTTCATTCCGTCTTGTTGTTACATCACATTTGTTTTTCGTTTTGTCGTCAAAATTTGTAGCTTTTGCTGAATTTAATGCCAGTCTTTGAAAGTGTGTTGTTTTACCCTGTTGTGTACATAAGATAAACTACAAACATACATAATATTTATATTATTATTATTTTTTTTATAAAATCTTTATTTATTAAAACAATTTAAATGAATAATTTTTTAAAATTTTGTTTCCTTTTACTTTAGGTAGTTTCGGTATGTTTACCTAGTCCGTCCCTCGGCAAAATTTAAATTTTGTCGTTTTTAAAGCGATTGTTTTAAAAGCAAAGATTTTTTTAGTTTTTTTTTTAAATGTTTTTGGCATACTTTAAATCAAATAAGATTAAAAATAGTGATAATAAAATTTCTCGTCCCGCCCTCGGGTAAAGCAATTTCGGTTCAACGACCTAGTATTCAACTCACGATGAATTTTAAATATCAAATTTTTAACTTAATAAAATAAAGTAAGTTTTTGTTTTTAAATTCACACCAAACTTAAATTTAAAATGCATAAAATTAAAAATTCATATAAATATAATTAATATTTTTATACATTAATTTTACAAACTTATATTAAAAATATTAATTTTTAAAATATTTAAAAACTTAAATATATTGATTTTAAAAATTTATAATAATAATATAATATTAATTTTAAAAACATGGTAAAGATAAAATTAAAAATCTTTTTGGTCTTTTATCCCACTTTAATCAATCAAATATTATCAAAAATATACGCCCCTCTTTTCGGTAAAGTAATTTCGGTTCCATAACCTAGTTTTACTCCTGACGAATTTTTGAAATATTTTGGGTTGATTGATTAAAGATATTTATACCTTAAGAATAAACGGTAAATTTCGCAGTGATGTAATAAATTTTTGTATGATATCAATAATTTCGGTTACGCATACCTAATTTTATTGAATACCAATTTAAAACTTTATAGCGAACGATTCAGCGTTTATTATCAAAAGGTTAAAAACAATAAAAATAAAAAATAGAAACTGTACATACTTACCTGTGAGATAGAATTCTCAGAGACCTGCTTTAACCGACTCATAGGAGAGTCGTGTGATTTGGTTCTCCAAGCTACGTAAGCGTAACCTCGATTCTTCAATATCTTTTCTTCTAAACATATGAACGGTCCTTCTCTGCATAGAGTAACAAATTCGGTATTTGAATATGTTTGATTGTTTGAACATTTACCTTCGTGTGACCATTTTCCGCATTTATGACATCTTTCAAGGTGTCGTGCTCTTCTTTTTGTTGCAGATTTTGATTGTCCTTTACCAAAAATGTATCTTATGATGATCTTTCCTGAGTTCTTTTCTTACTTCGTCACATCTGCTTCTTATTACTGACACCAGGTCACTCGGGAGTGTGTCATTATTACCTTTAGTAATCAAAGCGTGTAGCATTAGACCATGGTTCAGATCAAAGGAATTCTTCATCTCGTAAAACCTAAAAAAAATAAAAATTCAGAATGGAGGGAGAAGACTAGTTCTTTAGGGTCTGCTAGGGAAAGACCATTCAGATTCCATCTCGGAAACTACACGAAAACAGAATATCTAACTCTAACATAAATATATATTACCCTAAAAAGATTCGAACCTTCCCACACTTAGTTAGCTGTAGTGTCGAAATTGTGATTAACTTCATCTTCAACTTCCATTGGAATATTTATGTAATGTTTAACTCTGTGACCATTAACTTTAAATTCAATCCCATTTAAATTTATTAATTCTTCTATTCCGTATGGGAAAACTTTTTTAACTATAAATGGTCCAGACCATCTTGATTTCAATTTTTCAGGAAATAGCTTGAATCGTGAATTGAAAAGAAGAACTCTGTCTCCTTCTTTAAATTCTTTTGAACTTCTGATTCTTTTATCATGCCATTTCTTCGTTCTTTCTTTATAGATTAATGAATTTTCATATGCTTCATGTCTCAATTCTTCTAATTCGTTTAATTGGCTTAACCGTAGACGTCCGGCTTCATGTAAATCAAGATTACATGTCTTCAAAGCCCAAAATGCTTTGTGCTCAATTTCTACTGGAAGATGACATGCTTTTCCGTAAATGAGTCTAAAAGGTGTGGTTCCAATTGGAGTTTTGTAGGCTGTTCTAAAAGCCCAGAGTGCATCCTCCAATTTCATGGACCATTCCTTCAGATTTGATCCTACGGTTTTCTCTAGAATACGTTTTAATGCTCGGTTGGTATTTTCAACTTATCCACTTGTTTGTGGATGATAAGCGATTGAGATTTTATGAGTTACTCCATATCTTTTGAGAACTTTCTCAAGTTGATTATTACAAAAATGAGTACCCCGATCACTTATTAAAGCTTTCGGTGTTCCGAATCTTGCAAAAAGACATTTTAAGAAGTTGACTACAACTTGTGCATCGTTAGTTGGGAGAGCTTGTGCTTCCACCCATTTAGATACATAATCAATGGCAACGAGAATGTAGAGATTATTATGAGATTTTGGAAATGGACCCATAAAGTCAATACCCCAAACGTCAAATACTTCACATACTTGAATGACATTTTGTGGCATTTCATCACGTTGACTTACTTTTCCGGCCCTTTGACAAGCATCACAGGATTTGCAAAGAAGGTGTGCGTCTTTGAAAATTGTAGGCCAATAGAATCCAGCATCGTAGACTTTTCTTGCTGTGAGTTGAGGCCCATAATGCCCTCCTGTTGGTCCTGTGTGACAATGGTTTTAGATTTGACTAGCTTCATCCCCAAATACACATCGGCGGATTATTCCATCGGGACAACTTTTAAACAAATGTGGATCTTTCCAGAAATAGTGTTTTATATCACTAAAGAATTTCTTTCGTTTTTGGTACGACAATTCTTTTTCAAGGAATCCACATACTATGTAGTTTACATAGTCTACAAACCATATACTTTCATTATAATCTTTCTTCAATAGATATTCATCAGGAAAGTTATCTTGTATGGCCGATTCATTTAGAACTTCTAATTCGGGATTTTCAAGAAGAGAAAGATGATCAGCGGCGAGATTTTCTGCTCCCTTTTTATCTCGGATCTCAATATCGAACTCTTGTAAGAGTAAGATCCAATAGATTAATCGTGGTTTAGCATCTTGTTTTGAAAATAGGTATCTAAGAGCAGAATGGTCGGTATAGACCACCGTTTTAGCTAGAACGAGATATGAACGAAATTTGTCAAAAGCAAAGACAATAGCAAGGAGTTCTTTTTCAGTAGTTGTGTAATTCGTTTGTGCTCCTTGTAACGTCTTACTAGCGTAATAAATAGGTTGAAATCATTTTTCAATTCTTTGTCCTAAAATGGCTCCCATTGCAAAATCACTTGCATCGCACATAAGTTCACATGGTAGATTCCAATTTGGAGTTATCATGATCGGCGCATTAGTGACTTTTTCTTTAAGAATATTAAAAGATTTGATGCATTCATCTGAAAAGATGAATGGAGCATCTTTTTCTAGGAGTTTATTCATAGGAGTGGCAATTTTAGAAAAATCTTTTATGAAACATCTGTAAAAACCGGCATGCCCTAGAAAACTCCTAACTCCTCTAACATTGCTGGGATGTGGAAGTTTAGCAATTACATCTACTTTTTCTCTATCCACTTTAATTCCTTCCTTTAAAATTTTATGACCAAGAACGATGCCTTCTTTAACCATGAAATGGCATTTCTCCCAATTAAGAACTAGATTTGATTGTTCGCATCTAATAAGTATTCATTCAAGATTAACTAGACATGTTTCAAAAGTATCACCGAAGAATGAAAAGTCATCCATGAAAACTTCCATGCATTCTTCTATCATGTCGTGAAAAATCGCCATCATGCATCTTTGAAAAGTTGCAGGGGCCTTGCAAAGTCCAAATGGCATGCGTTTGTAAGCAAAAGTACCATAAGGGCACGTGAATGTGGTTTTCTCTTGGTCCTCGGGTGCTATTGGAATTTGAAAATATCCGGAGAAACCGTCAAGAAAACAATAGTAACTGTTTCCAGCTAATCTTTCCAACATTTGATCAATGAAAGGTAAGGAAAAGTTGAAATGTCCCGTTCTTATTGATTAAAAACGTTCCATATTAATTGATTTCGTTGCGAGGTTTTGACCTCTATATGAGACGTTTTTCAAAGACTGCATTCATTTTTAAACAAACCATAACCTTTATTTCATCAATAAAGGTTTAAAAAGCTTTACGTAGATTATCAAATAATGATAATCTAAAATATCCTGTTTACACACGACCATTACATAATGGTTTACAATACAAATATGTTATAACAAAATAAGTTTCTTGAATGCAGTTTTTACACAATATCATACAAGCATGGACTCCAAATCTTGTCCTTATTTAAGTATGCGACAGCGGAAGCTCTTAATAATCACCTGAGAATAAACATGCTTAAAACGTCAACAAAAATGTTGGTGAGTTATAGGTTTAACCTATATATATCAAATCGTAACAATAGACCACAAGATTTCATATTTCAATACACATCCCATACATAGAGATAAAAATCATTCATATGGTGAACACCTGGTAATCGACATTAACAAGATGCATATATAAGAATATCCCCATCATTCCGGGACACCCTTCGGATATGATATAAATTTCGAAGTACTAAAGCATCCGGTACTTTGGATGGGGCTTGTTGGGCCCGATAGATCTATCTTTAGGATTCGCGTCAATTAGGGTGTCTGTTCCCTAATTCTTAGATTACCAGACTTAATAAAAAGGGGCATATTCGATTTCGATAATTCAACCATAGAATGTAGTTTCACGTACTTGTGTCTATTTTGTAAATCATTTATAAAACCTGCATGTATTCTCATCCCAAAAATATTAGATTTTAAAAGTGGGACTATAACTCACTTTCACAGATTTTTACTTCGTCGGGAAGTAAGACTTGGCCACTGGTTGATTCACGAACCTATAACAATATATACATATATATCAAAGTATGTTCAAAATATATTTACAACACTTTTAATATATTTTGATGTTTTAAGTTTATTAAGTCAGCTGTCCTCGTTAGTAACCTACAACTAGTTGTCCACAGTTAGATGTACATAAATAAATCGATAAATATTATCTTGAATCAATCCACGACCCAGTGTATAAGTATCTCAGTATTGATCACAACTCAAACTATATATATTTTGGAATCAACCTCAACCCTGTATAGCTAACTCCAACATTCACATATAGAGTGTCTATGGTTGTTCCGAAATATATATAGATGTGTCGACATGATAGGTCGAAACATTGTATACGTGTCTATGGTATCTCAAGATTACATAATATATAATACAAGTTGATTAAGTTATGGTTGGAATAGATTTGTTACCAATTTTCACGTAGATAAAATGAGAAAAATTATCCAATCTTGTTTTACCCATAACTTCTTCATTTTAAATCCGTTTTGAGTGAATCAAATTGCTATGGTTTCATATTGAACTCTATTTTATGAATCTAAACAAAAAAGTATAGGTTTCTAGTCGGAAAAATAAGTTACAAGTCGTTTTTGTAAAGGTAGTCATTTCAGTCAAAAGAACGACGTCTAGATGACCATTTTAGAAAACATACTTCCACTTTGAGTTTAACCATAATTTTTGGATATAGTTTCATGTTCATAATAAAAATCATTTTCTCAGAATAACAACTTTTAAATCAAAGTTTATCATAGTTTTTAATTAACTAACCCAAAACAGCCCGCGGTGTTACTACGACGGCGTAAATCCGGTTTTACGGTGTTTTTCGTGTTTCCAGGTTTTAAATCATTAAGTTAGCATATCATATAGATATAGAACATGTGTTTAGTTGATTTTAAAAGTCAAGTTAGAAGGATTAACTTTTGTTTGCGAACAAGTTTAGAATTAACTAAACTATGTTCTAGTGATTACAAGTTTAAACCTTCGAATAAGATAGCTTTATATGTATGAATCGAATGATGTTATGAACATCATTACTACCTTAAGTTCCTTGGATGAACCTACTGGAAAAGAGAAAAATGGATCTAGCTTCAATGGATCCTTGGATGGCTCAAAGTTCTTGAAGCAAAATCATGACACGAAAACAAGTTCAAGTAAGATCATCACTTGAAATAAGATTGTTATAGTTATAGAAATTGAACCAAAGTTTGAATATGATTATTACCTTGTATTAGAATGATAACCTACTGTAAGAAACAAAGATTTCTTGAGGTTGGATGATCACCTTACAAGATTGGAAGTGAGCTAGCAAACTTGAAAGTATTCTTGATTTTATGAAACTAGAACTTTTGGAATTTATGAAGAACACTTAGAACTTGAAGATAGAACTTGAGAGAGTTCAATTAGATGAATAAAATTGAAGAATGAAAGTGTTTGTAGGTGTTTTTGGTCGTTGGTGTATGGATTAGATATAAAGGATATGTAATTTTGTTTTCATGTAAATAAGTCATGAATGATTACTCATATTTTTGTAATCTTATGAGATATTTCATGCTAGTTGCCAAATGATGGTTCCCACATGTGTTAGGTGACTCACATGGGCTGCTAAGAGCTGATCATTGGAGTGTATATACCAATAGTACATACATCTAAAAGCTGTGTATTGTACGAGTACGAATACGGGTGCATACGAGTAGAATTGTTGATGAAACTGAACGAGAATGTAATTGTAAGCATTTTTGTTAAGTAGAAGTATTTTGATAAGTGTATTGAAGTCTTTCAAAAGTGTATAAATACATATTAAAACACTACATGTATATACATTTTAACTGAGTCGTTAAGTCATCGTTAGTCGTTACATGTAAGTGTTGTTTTGAAACCTTTAGGTTAACGATCTTGTTAAATGTTGTTAACCCAATGTTTATAATATCAAAAGAGATTTTAAATTATTATATTATCATGATATTATGATGTACGAATATCTCTTAATATGATATATATACATTAAATGTCGTTACAACGATAAACGTTACATATATGTCTCGTTTCAAAATCATTAAGTTAGTAGTCTTGTTTTTACATATGTAGTTCATTGTTAATATAATTAATGATATGTTTACTTATCATAATATCATGTTACCTATATATATAACCATATATATGTCATCATATAGTTTTTTTACAAGTTTTAACGTTCGTGAATCACCGGTCAACTTGGGTGGTCAATTGTCTATATGAAACCTATTTCAATTAATCAAGTCTTAACAAGTTTGATTGCTTAACATGTTGGAAACATTTAATCATGTAAATATCAATCTCAATTAATATATATAAACATGGAAAAGTTCGGGTCACTACAGTACCTACCCGTTAAATAAATTTCGTCCTGAAATTTTAAGCTGTTGAAGGTGTTGACGAATCTTCTGGAAATAGATGCGGGTATTTCTTCTTCATCTGATCTTCACGCTCCCAGGTGAACTCGGGTCCTCTACGAGCATTCCATCGAACCTTAACAATTGGTATCTTGTTTTGCTTAAGTCTTTTAACCTCACGATCCATTATTTCGACGGGTTCTTCGATGAATTGGAGTTTTTCGTTGATTTGGATTTCATCTAACGGAATAGTGAGATCTTCTTTAGCAAAACATTTCTTCAAATTCGAGACGTGGAAAGTGTTATGTACAGCCGCGAGTTGTTGAGGTAACTCAAGTCGGTAAGCTACTGGTCCGACACGATCAATAATCTTGAATGGTCCAATATACCTTGGATTTAATTTCCCTCGTTTACCAAATCGAACAACGCCTTTCCAAGGTGAAACTTTAAGCATGACCATCTCTCCAATTTCAAATTCTATATCTTTTCTTTTAATGTCAGCGTAGCTCTTTTGTCGACTTTGGGCGGTTTTCAACCGTTGTTGAATTTGGATGATCTTCTCGGTAGTTTCTTGTATAATCTCCGGACCCGTAATCTGTCTATCCCCCACCTCACTCCAACAAATCGGAGACCTGCACTTTCTACCATAAAGTGCTTCAAACGGCGCCATCTCAATGCTTGAATGGTAGCTGTTGTTGTAGGAAAATTCTGCTAACGGTAGATGTCGATCCCAACTGTTTCCGAAATCAATAACACATGCTCGTAGCATGTCTTCAAGCGTTTGTATCGTCCTTTCGCTCTGCCCATCAGTTTGTGGATGATAGGCAGTACTCATGTCTAGACGAGTTCCTAATGCTTGCTGTAATGTCTGCCAGAATCTTGAAATAAATCTGCCATCCCTATCAGAGATAATAGAGATTGGTATTCCATGTCTGGAGACGACTTCCTTCAAATACAGTCGTGCTAACTTCTCCATCTTGTCATCTTCTCTTATTGGTAGGAAGTGTGCTGATTTGGTGAGACGATCAACTATTACCCAAATAGTATCAAAACCACTTGCAGTCCTTGGCAATTTAGTGATGAAATCCATGGTAATGTTTTCCCATTTCCATTCCGGGATTTCGGGTTGTTGAAGTAGACCTGATGGTTTCTGATGCTCAGCTTTGACCTTAGAACACGTCAAACATTCTCCTACGTATTTAGCAACATCGGCTTTCATACCCGGCCACCAAAAATGTTTCTTGAGATCCTTGTACATCTTCCCCGTTCCAGGATGTATTGAGTATCTGGTTTTATGAGCTTCTCTAAGTACCATTTCTCTCATATCTCCAAATTTTGGTACCCAAATCCTTTCAGCCCTATACCGGGTTCCGTCTTCCCGAATATTAAGATGCTTCTCCGATCCTTTGGGTATTTCATCCTTTAAATTTCCCTCTTTTAAAACTCCTTGTTGCGCCTCCTTTATTTGAGTAGTAATGTTATTATGAATCATTATATTCATAGATTTTACTCGAATGGGTTCTCTATCCTTCCTGCTCAAGGCATCGGCTACCACATTTGCCTTCCCCGGGTGGTAACGAATCTCAAAATCGTAATCATTCAATAATTCAATCCACCTACGCTGCCTCATATTCAGTTGTTTCTGATTAAATATGTGTTGAAGACTTTTGTGGTCGGTATATATAATACTTTTGACCCCATATAAGTAGTGCCTCCAAGTCTTTAATGCAAAAACAACCGCGCCTAATTCCAAATCATGCGTCGTATAATTTTGTTCGTGAATCTTCAATTGTCTAGACGCATAAGCAATCACCTTCGTTCGTTGCATTAATACACAACCGAGACCTTGCTTTGATGCGTCACAATAAATCACAAAATCATCATTCCCTTCAGGCAATGACAATATAGGTGCCGTAGTTAGCTTTTTCTTCAATAACTGAAACGCTTTCTCTTGTTCATCATTCCATTCAAATTTCTTCCCTTTATGCGTTAATGTAGTCAAGGGTTTTGCTATTCTGGAAAAGTCTTGGATGAACCTTCTGTAGTAACCAGCTAGTCCTAAAAACTGGCGTATGTGTTTCGGAGTTTTCGGGGTTTCCCACTTTTCAACAGTTTCTATCTTTGCCGGATCCACCTTAATACCTTCTTTGTTCACTATGTGACCGAGGAATTGAACTTCTTCCAACCAAAATGCACACTTTGAAAACTTAGCGTACAATTCTTCCTTCCTCAATACTTCTAACACCTTTCTCAAATGTTCACCGTGTTCTTGGTCATTCTTTGAGTAAATAAGTATGTCATCAATGAAAACAATGACAAACTTGTCAAGGTATGGTCCACACACTCGGTTCATAAGGTCCATGAACACAGCTGGTGCATTAGTTAAACCAAATGGCATGACCATAAACTCGTAATGACCGTAACGTGTTCTGAAAGCAGTCTTTGGAATATCATCTTCTTTCACCCGCATTTGATGATACCCGGAACGTAAGTCAATCTTTGAATAAACAGACGAGCCTTGTAGTTGATCAAATAAGTCGTCGATTCTCGGTAGTGGGTAGCGGTTCTTGATGGTAAGTTTGTTCAACTCTCGGTAGTCGATACACAACCTGAATGTACCATCTTTCTTCTTGACAAACAAAACAGGAGCTCCCCACGGTGATGTGCTTGGTCGAATGAAACCACGCTCTAAAAGTTCTTGTAATTGGCTTTGCAGTTCTTTCATCTCGCTGGGTGCGAGTCTGTAAGGAGCACGAGCTATTGGTGCAGCTCCTGGTACAAGATCTATTTGAAATTCAACGGATCGATGTGGGGGTAATCCCGGTAATTCTTTCGGAAATACATCGGGAAATTCTTTTGCAATGGGAACATCATTGATGCTCTTTTCTTCAGTTTGTACTTTCTCGACGTGTGCTAGAACAGCATAGCAACCTTTTCTTATTAGTTTTTGTGACTTCAAATTACTAATAAGATGTACCTTCGTGTTGTCCTTTTCTCCGTACACCATTAAGGGTTTTCCTTTTTCTCGTATAATGCGAATTGCATTTTTGTAACAAACGATCTCCGCTTTCACTTCTTTCAACCAGTCCATACCGATTATCACATCAAAACTCCCTAACTCTACTGGTATCAAATCAATCTTAAATGTTTCGCTAACCAGTTTAATTTCTCGATTCCGACATATATTATCTGCTGAAATTAATTTACCATTTGCTAATTCGAGTAAAAATTTACTATCCAAAGGCGTCAATGGACAACTTAATTTAGCACAAAAATCTCTACTCATATAGCTTCTATCTGCACCCGAATCAAATAAAACGTAAGCAGATTTATTGTCAATAAGAAACGTACCCGTAACAAGCTCCGGGTCTTCCTGTGCCTCTACCGCATTAATATTGAAAACTCTTCCACGGCCTTGTCCATTCGTGTTCTCCTGGTTCGGGCAATTCCTAATAATGTGGCCTGGTTTTCCACATTTATAACAAACTACATTGGCATAACTTGCTCCGACACTACTTGCTCCGCCATTACTCGTTCCGACACCATTTGTTCCTTTCGTTCTATTAACCCCTGGTCCGTAGACCTCACACTTCGCCGCGCTATGACCATTTCTTTTACACTTGTTGCAAAATTTGGTGCAGAACCCCGAGTGATTCTTTTCACACCTTTGGCATAGTTGCTTCTGATTGTTGTTGTTGTTGCGGTTATTATTGTTGTTGGGATGATTGTTGTAGTAGTTGTTGTTGTTGTTGTTGTTGTTGTTGTTGTTGTTGGGCTGTTTGTTGTAGTTGCGATTGATGTTGCGATTGTTGGGATAATTGTTGCGATTATTGTTGTAATTGCTGTTGTTGTTGTATTGGTGATTCTTATCACCATTTTCCTCCCACTTTCTTTTGACTTGCTTCACATTGGCCTCTTCAGCAGTCTGTTCTTTAATTCTTTCTTCAATCTGGTTCACTAGTTTGTGAGCCATTCTACATGCCTGTTGTATGGAGGCGGGCTCGTGTGAACTTATATCTTCTTGGATTCTTTCCGGTAATCCTTTCACAAACGCGTCGATCTTCTCTTCCTCATCTTCGAATGCTCCCGGACACAATAGGCACAATTCTGTGAATCGTCTTTCGTACGTGGTAATATCAAATCCTTGGGTTCGTAACCCTCTAAGTTCTGTCTTGAGCTTATTGACCTCGGTTCTGGGACGGTATTTCTCGTTCATCAAGTGCTTGAATGCTGACCACGGTAGTGCGTACGCATCATCTTGTCCCACTTGCTCTAGATAGGTATTCCACCATGTTAACGCAGAACCTGTGAAGGTATGCGTAGCGTACTTCACTTTGTCCTCTTCAGTACACTTACTTATGGCAAACACCGATTCAACCTTCTCGGTCCACCGTTTCAATCCGATCGGTCCTTCGGTTCCATCAAATTCCAAAGGTTTGCAGGCAGTGAATTCTTTGTAGGTGCATCCTACACGATTTCCTGTACTGCTAGATCCAAGGTTATTGTTGGTATGTAGCGCAGCCTGTACTGCGGCTATGTTTGAAGCTAGAAAAGTACGGAATTCCTCTTCATTCATATTCACGGTGTGTCGAGTAGTCGGTGCCATTTCCTTCAAAATAGTTAAATGGAACAAGTTAATCATACAGAATATTAAGAGTAGTTAATAGTATTTCGTAGCATAATATGAACTCATTTATAAAAGCTTTTTCTTCATATTAGCGTTTTATAAGTTTAAATTCGGGTAGTACCTACCCGTTAAGTTCATACTTAGTAGCTAATATACAATTCAACTACTACAATTCTATATGAAAAACTGATTATAATAATATTTCGCGTTCAAACTTTTATACAATATTTTACAAACTTACAATACCGCTTATTTTACATAAAGCATGAAATATAGCACACAATAACTTTTATACAAGATAGTTGTGAAGACAATTCTAGCTAGTACACAAGTCGTTCAGCAAAGGCAATAAAAACACGTAATTCATACGTCCAGAAACAAGTCATGCATTCTGGTTTTACTAGGACTACTTCCCATCCTTGGTCTTGTGCAACATAACCGTTATGGCCGTTGATAAGACAGCGTGTTGTAACGTCATCAAAGGGACGAGGGTTACGTAATGTCCAACAGTCCCGTAATAATCTAAAAACCTCATTTCTTACCCCAATTACCGACTCCGTCACTTGTGGAAACGTTTTGTTTAATAGTTGTAGCCCGATGTTCTTGTTCTCACTTTGGTGAGAAGCGAACATTACTAATCCGTAAGCATAACATGCTTCTTTATGTTGCATGTTAGCCGCTTTTTCTAAATCACGAAGTCCAATATTCGGATATATTGAGTCAAAATAATTTCTTAACCCGTTGCGTAAAATAGCATTTGGGTTCCCCGCAATATATGCGTCAAAGTAAACACATCGTAACTTATGGGTTTCCCAATGTGATATCCCCCATCTTTCAAACGAAAGTCTCTTATAAACCAAGACATTCTTGGAACGTTCTTCGAATGTCTTACAAACTGATCTCGCCTTAAATAGTTGTGCCGAAGAATTCTGGCCGACTCTAGACAAGATTTCATCAATCATGTCTCCGGGTAGGTCTCTTAAAATATTGGGTTGTCTATCCATTTTGTGTTTTTAAACTGTAAAATAGACAAGAGTTAGATTCATAAAAAAAATACTTATTAATACAAGCAATTTTTACATATATCATAAAGCATAAGAACACTATATTCCATATATTACACCACTCGAATACAACTATCTTATTCCGACTCGCTCGTTTCTTCTTCTTTGGTTTTGGTTCGTTTTGCCAAGTTTCTAGGGATATACGATGTTCCCCTAATACGAGCCGTCGTTGTCCACATTGGTTTAGAAAAACCTGGTGGTTTAGAGGTTCCCGGGTCATTGTTACAACTTAAGGACTTCGGGGGTTGACGATACATATAAAGTTCATCGGGGTTGGAATTAGATTTCTCTATTTTTATGCCCTTTCCCTTATTATTTTCTTTTGCCTTTTTAAATTCAGTTGGGGTAATTTCTATAACATCATCGGAATTCTCGTCGGAATCCGATTCATCGGAGAATTGGTAATCCTCCCAATATTTTGCTTCCTTGGCGGAAACACCATTGACCATAATTAACTTTGGTCGGTTGGTTGAGGATTTTCTTTTACTTAACCGTTTTATTATTTCCCCCACCGGTTCTATTTCTTCATCCGGTTCCGATTCTTCTTCCGGTTCCGATTCTTCTTCCGGTTCCGACTCTTCTTCCGGTTCCTCTTCGGGAACTTGTGAATCAGTCCACGAATCATTCCAATTTACATTTGACTCTTCATTATTATTAGGTGAGTCAATGGGACTTGTTCTAGAGGTAGACATCTATCACATAATATCAAACGCGTTAAGAGATTAATATATCACATAATATTCACATGTTAAAAATATATAGTTTCCAACAAAATTTGTTAAGCAATCATTTTTCAACTAAACACGGTCGAAGTCCAGACTCACTAATGCATCCTAACAAACTCGATAAGACATACTAATGCAAAATTCTGGTTCTCTAAGACCAACGCTCTGATACCAACTGAAATGTCCCGTTCTTATTGATTAAAAACGTTCCATATTAATTGATTTCGTTGCGAGGTTTTGACCTCTATATGAGACGTTTTTCAAAGACTGCATTCATTTTTAAACAAACCATAACCTTTATTTCATCAATAAAGGTTTAAAAAGCTTTACGTAGATTATCAAATAATGATAATCTAAAATATCCTGTTTACACACGACCATTACATAATGGTTTACAATACAAATATGTTATAACAAAATAAGTTTCTTGAATGCAGTTTTTACACAATATCATACAAGCATGGACTCCAAATCTTGTCCTTATTTAAGTATGCGACAGCGGAAGCTCTTAATAATCACCTGAGAATAAACATGCTTAAAACGTCAACAAAAATGTTGGTGAGTTATAGGTTTAACCTATATATATCAAATCGTAACAATAGACCACAAGATTTCATATTTCAATACACATCCCATACATAGAGATAAAAATCATTCATATGGTGAACACCTGGTAATCGACATTAACAAGATGCATATATAAGAATATCCCCATCATTCCGGGACACCCTTCGGATATGATATAAATTTCGAAGTACTAAAGCATCCGGTACTTTGGATGGGGCTTGTTGGGCCCGATAGATCTATCTTTAGGATTCGCGTCAATTAGGGTGTCTGTTCCCTAATTCTTAGATTACCAGACTTAATAAAAAGGGGCATATTCGATTTCGATAATTCAACCATAGAATGTAGTTTCACGTACTTGTGTCTATTTTGTAAATCATTTATAAAACCTGCATGTATTCTCATCCCAAAAATATTAGATTTTAAAAGTGGGACTATAACTCACTTTCACAGATTTTTACTTCGTCGGGAAGTAAGACTTGGCCACTGGTTGATTCACGAACCTATAACAATATATACATATATATCAAAGTATGTTCAAAATATATTTACAACACTTTTAATATATTTTGATGTTTTAAGTTTATTAAGTCAGCTGTCCTCGTTAGTAACCTACAACTAGTTGTCCACAGTTAGATGTACATAAATAAATCGATAAATATTATCTTGAATCAATCCACGACCCAGTGTATACGTATCTCAGTATTGATCACAACTCAAACTATATATATTTTGGAATCAACCTCAACCCTGTATAGCTAACTCCAACATTCACATATAGAGTGTCTATGGTTGTTCCGAAATATATATAGATGTGTCGACATGATAGGTCGAAACATTGTATACGTGTCTATGGTATCTCAAGATTACATAATATATAATACAAGTTGATTAAGTTATGGTTGGAATAGATTTGTTACCAATTTTCACGTAGATAAAATGAGAAAAATTATCCAATCTTGTTTTACCCATAACTTCTTCATTTTAAATCCGTTTTGAGTGAATCAAATTGCTATGGTTTCATATTGAACTCTATTTTATGAATCTAAACAAAAAAGTATAGGTTTCTAGTCGGAAAAATAAGTTACAAGTCGTTTTTGTAAAGGTAGTCATTTCAGTCGAAAGAACGACGTCTAGATGACCATTTTAGAAAACATACTTCCACTTTGAGTTTAACCATAATTTTTGGATATAGTTTCATGTTCATAATAAAAATCATTTTCTCAGAATAACAACTTTTAAATCAAAGTTTATCATAGTTTTTAATTAACTAACCCAAAACAGCCCGCGGTGTTACTACGACGGCGTAAATCCGGTTTTTCGGTGTTTTTCGTGTTTCCAGGTTTTAAATCATTAAGTTAGCATATCATATAGATATAGAACATGTGTTTAGTTGATTTTAAAAGTCAAGTTAGAAGGATTAACTTTTGTTTGCGAACAAGTTTAGAATTAACTAAACTATGTTCTAGTGATTACAAGTTTAAACCTTCGAATAAGATAGCTTTATATGTATGAATCGAATGATGTTATGAACATCATTACTACCTTAAGTTCCTTGGATGAACCTACTGGAAAAGAGAAAAATGGATCTAGCTTCAATGGATCCTTGGATGGCTCAAAGTTCTTGAAGCAAAATCATGACACGAAAACAAGTTCAAGTAAGATCATCACTTGAAATAAGATTGTTATAGTTATAGAAATTGAACCAAAGTTTGAATATGATTATTACCTTGTATTAGAATGATAACCTACTGTAAGAAACAAAGATTTCTTGAGGTTGGATGATCACCTTACAAGATTGGAAGTGAGCTAGCAAACTTGAAAGTATTCTTGATTTTATGAAACTAGAACTTTTGGAATTTATGAAGAACACTTAGAACTTGAAGATAGAACTTGAGAGAGTTCAATTAGATGAATAAAATTGAAGAATGAAAGTGTTTGTAGGTGTTTTTGGTCGTTGGTGTATGGATTAGATATAAAGGATATGTAATTTTGTTTTCATGTAAATAAGTCATGAATGATTACTCATATTTTTGTAATCTTATGAGATATTTCATGCTAGTTGCCAAATGATGGTTCCCACATGTGTTAGGTGACTCACATGGGCTGCTAAGAGCTGATCATTGGAGTGTATATACCAATAGTACATACATCTAAAAGCTGTGTATTGTACGAGTACGAATACGGGTGCATACGAGTAGAATTGTTGATGAAACTGAACGAGAATGTAATTGTAAGCATTTTTGTTAAGTAGAAGTATTTTGATAAGTGTATTGAAGTCTTTCAAAAGTGTATAAATACATATTAAAACACTACATGTATATACATTTTAACTGAGTCGTTAAGTCATCGTTAGTCGTTACATGTAAGTGTTGTTTTGAAACCTTTAGGTTAACGATCTTGTTAAATGTTGTTAACCCAATGTTTATAATATCAAAAGAGATTTTAAATTATTATATTATCATGATATTATGATGTACGAATATCTCTTAATATGATATATATACATTAAATGTCGTTACAACGATAAACGTTACATATATGTCTCGTTTCAAAATCATTAAGTTAGTAGTCTTGTTTTTACATATGTAGTTCATTGTTAATATAATTAATGATATGTTTACTTATCATAATATCATGTTACCTATATATATAACCATATATATGTCATCATATAGTTTTTTTACAAGTTTTAACGTTCGTGAATCACCGGTCAACTTGGGTGGTCAATTGTCTATATGAAACCTATTTCAATTAATCAAGTCTTAACAAGTTTGATTGCTTAACATGTTGGAAACATTTAATCATGTAAATATCAATCTCAATTAATATATATAAACATGGAAAAGTTCGGGTCACTACAAAAGTGATCTTTTCTGGTGGCATCATTTAATTTTCTATAATCAATACAAACATGCCATCCTGTTACAGTCCTAGTAGGAATAAACTCATTTTTTTCATTTATGATGACAGTCATGCCACCCTTCTTAGGTACGCATTGAACTGGGCTTACCCATCGACTATCAGAGATTGGATAAATTAATCCTGCATCTAGCAGTTTAATAATTTCTTTCTTAACAACATCTTGCATATTAGGATTTAGTCTTCGTTGGCGTTGCACATACGTTTTATGACCTTCTTCCATAAGGATTTTATGTGTGCAATACGAAGGACTTATACCTTTAATGTCATGAATCTTTCATGCAATAGCTGGTTTATGAGCTTTTAGCATAGAAATGAGTTGAGATTTTTCATTTTTAGTAAGAGAATACGATATTATTACAGGTAATTCAGATTCACCATGTAAATAAGCATATTCCAAATGGTTTGAAAGTGGCTTTAACTCTAATATCGGTGGTTCTTCTATCGATGATTTGTATCGATATCTGTCTTCCTCTTTTAGCATTTGAATTTCTTCTGTTGTTGGTTCATATCCATTAGCCATGAGTGCGGCTAACATTTCAGCTTCATCAATTGGTTCAGTTCCTTCTCCTAAAGAACATTCTCCTGTTCCTTGTAATTCTGGAAATTCTTCTAACAATTCTGCATGTGAATCTATAGTTTGAATATATTAACATGTATCATCTGCAGATTGTGGTTGTTGCATGGCTCTATCAACAGAAAAGGTAACACTCTCGTCCTCTATACTTAGGGTCAGTTTCTTACCGAACACGTCTATTATTACTTTAGCCGTATTTAAGAATGGTCTTCCTAATATAAGAGGAACTCGAGAATCTTCTTCCATGTCCAGAATAACAAAATCTACTGGAAATACTAATGTACCAACTTTAACTAGCATGTTCTCCATTATCCCTCTAGGATATTTTACTGATCGATCGGCTAGTTGTATGCTTATTCGTGTTGGTTTCAATTCTCCAAGGTCTAGTTTAGCGTATAGTGAATATGGCATTAGATTTATACTAGCACCTAAGTCTGCCAATGCTTCTATTGAACTAAGACTACCCAGAAAACATGGAATTGTGAAACTTCCTGGATCTGATAATTTTTCTGGTATCTTATTCAACAGTACTGCAGAACAATTAGTATTCATAGTAACAGCTGAGATTTCTTCCATTTTCTTTCTATTTGTGATTAGATCTTTCAGAAATTTAGCATATCTAGGCATTCCTGAAATTACATCAATGAAAGGAAGATTTACATTTATTTGTTTAAACATATCCAAGAATTTGGATTGCTCGGCTTCAAGTTTTTCTTTTCTTATTTTACTCGGGTAAGGAAGTGGTGGTTGGTATGGTTTAACATAAGGTTTATCCTTAACTATGTTATCTTCATTAACCTTTTCAACTACCGGTTCTGTTTCCTTATCTTGTTCAGATTGTGGTTCTTGTGGAGTAGGAATAGCGTCATCAGAAATTACAGGTATTTCAGGTGGTTTAAGTGTAATACCACTTCTCGTGGTAATGGCTTTAGCTGTTTCATTCCGGGGGTTAGCATTTGTATCACTAGGTATACTTCTCGGTTTTCTTTCACATATCAACCTTGCTAGGTTACTTACTTCTTGTTCCAAATTTTGGATAAAAGCTTGTTGATTTCTAAATGCTTGAGCATTTTGTTCATTGGTTTGTTTCTGAGATGTGAAAAATTGAGTTTGAGATTCAACTAGCTTCGACATCATATCTTCTAAATTTGGCTTTTTATCATCGGTTTGTGGTGGTTTATTTTAAAAAATAGGTCTTTGCTGATTGTAGGTATTGTTGGATACTTGTTGATTGCTAGGACCTTGTTGGTTGTTGTATGGAACATTTCGGTTATAATTCTGGTTTTGATTGTAGATTGGTCTTGGCGGTTGATAATTATTCTGATAATTATTTCCAGGCCTTTGGTTCATGTATGAAACATTCTCTCTTTGTTCCATTGTTTGTTCAATACTGAGACAATCTTTTGTCAAATGTGGTCCTCCACACTGCTCACAACTAATTCGTATTGAGTGAATATCCTTAGTCATCTTTTCCATTCGTCTCTCGACAGAATCTATCTTTGCGGAAATAGAATCAAAGTCATGGATAGAATTGGCTCTAGCCGCTTTTGATGATCTAACGATATCTTTTTCTTGGTGCCACTCATATGAGCGGGAAGCAGTGTTATCAATAATTTTGTAAGCTTTAGTTGCGGTTTTCTTCATAATGGAACCACCAGCTGCTATATCGATGTCTTTTCTTGTAGTGATGTCGCATCCTTGGTAGAATATTTGTACTATTTGATAAGTGTCTAAACCATGTTGCGGACATCCTCTCAATAACTTTCCAAATCTTGTCCACGCCTCATATAGAGTTTCATTTGGCTTTTGTGTGAACGTAACAATTTCTCCTTAAAGTCTTACGGATTTAGATGCCGGAAAGAATTGTTTAAGAAATTTTTCAACTAAGACGTCCCATGTATCAATCGCCCCTTCAGGTAATGATTCTAACCAATCTTTGGCTTCTCCCTTTAAAGTCCAGGGAAATAACATGAGATATATCTGTTCATCCTCCACTTCTCGGATTTTAAATAGAGTACAGATCCTATTAAATGTACGAAGATGTTCATTTGGATCTTCCTTCGGCCCACCACTAAATTGGCATTGATTAGTCACCATGTGTAGGATTTGTCATTTGATTTCATAATCTGGCGCATTAATGTCTGGTTGAGTAATTGCGTGACCTTGGCCAGTGTGTTTAGCTCTCATTCGGTCTTCCATACTTAGAGGTTCCAGATTTTCCATGATTGAATTTGTTGAATCTGAATCACTAGAGGATTCTGATTTAATGGTTTATTCCTCGACAATCTCTGTTTGAATGATTGGTGGTTCCGGAGGAAAGATTAATGGTTCAGGATCTCTGAATTGTCCCTGAATATCCTCTGGATTCTCAATTGTGAAGTCGGGTTCAAAAAATTGATTATCGGAAATTTGAATTGGAGTACTTGGTCAACTGGATGACGATTCTAAAAAAAAATCAACGGCGACAATATTGCCTAGATGTCTTGATCGAGTTACAGGTGGTGAACGTATGAAAGGTGGTGAACGTTTTGCTCAGTGCATTCACTGAATATCCTATTAATTATAAAAGATAAAAATTATATAAGTTATCAAATTAATAGACTTTTCTGATTTTTCCCACGTTTCGAATAGCCAATAGATGCAGCAGGTAGTCAGGACCTTTTAAATCGGAAGCCCACAACTCGCCACTAACAAATCCAACTATTACTACGAACCAGAAAATTTTGGATGTCTATCAATTTAACCACTTAAAATAATTTTTTGTTGAAATTTAAAGAAATTTTAGAGAAGAAATAGAAAATTCTATGTCCTAAAAACTAGAGCGTCGAGAAATAAGAAAGAAAAAGAGCGTGTCGGAAAGCGTCGAAAAATAAAAGGTCGAAAAATAAAAATAAGAAAGTAGCGCATCGAAACTTGAAATTCTAAAAACTAAAAATTAAAAGTTACGTCTAAAGGTATTAAAGCTTAAAGGAATTCTAAATCCAAAACGGCAATAACTTAAAAAGTACTAAAATCTTAAAACGGCGTCGCAAAATTCTAAAGCACTTAAATCTTAGTCTAAAGAGAAAGTACTTAAGGGATTTTACGGCAAGGCCTAAAAATCTAGAAATAAAAATAACTATGGCAAAATACTAAGTTATGAACGAAAAAAATACAAATTACATACTAAATAATAAAAATATACAATTTATAAAAAGAGACAAAAAAATGATAAAATTACTAATTTTTATAAAAATATTATTTTTATATTATTTATTTTATAAAAGTATTAATTTATATAATTAATAAAACTAATTAAAACTTAAATTACAAATTAAAACTAAAAACTAAACTAATTAATTAAATAATTAACCCTAATTAGGGTTTATAATAATAATAATAATAATAATTAATACTCCGTAATTATTGCTGTACCAAGTTCAGTTGGGCGTGTCAGACAAGGCCATGCGATCGCATGGATATCGCGTTATATTTTCATGCGGTCGCATGGGTTAGGGTTCCAGGCCAGAATATGGGCTGCTACAGTACCAGGCCCGAAAATCTTTAATTTTTTAATTTTTCTGTTTTTATAAAATATTTATATAAACAAATAAAAACTTATATTTTAAAAACTAAAATAAAAATAAAGAAACTTTATAATTATATATATATATATATATATATATGTATATATATATATATATATATATATATATATATATATATATATATATATATATATATATTTAACAACTCTTAAAAATATATATATTTTGTTTTTCTTTTTTTCTTTTTGTATTTTTAATATTTAAAACGTATTTTTACAAAAGTAAATTAAAAGTCTTTTTTTAATATATATATATATAGCGTTTCGCTTCTGGCGTTTAAGTATTCCCCGGTAGCGGCGCCAAAAATACTTGATGTGCGTAGAGGTGTATACGAAATAGTTATATTTTTATTAGGAAATACTATTAAATACGATACAATTTTACACAAGTTATTTATTTATTTATAGAGTGGAAATACCTAAACCTTGCTACAACACTTATAGGCAGTGTACCTAATAGTACAGTAGTGTAGTTTTTAGTAAGTCCTGTTCGTTCCACAGGGAGCTAGCCAAGTTTAACGCTATATTTTTAAAACTAAATTTGTAAAAATATATATATAAATATAAGGGGGATTTTACCGTTTAATGACTGGTTTGTCGATTTTAAAACTTTAGTCGCAGTTAAAACCTAATGTAAAATATTAAAAATAAAAATACTTAATTTAAAGCGTAAAGTAAATGACAATAATTAAAGTACGATAAATTAAAATGCAATAAATAAAATGACAATAATTAAAATTGCGATAATTAAAAAGTACGATAATTAAAAGTGTAATTAAATAAAAAGAAAGTAAATAAAAATGCATGAAATATGAAATAAATGAATTATGCTTATTTAAACTTCCGTAATCATGATGTTTGACGTCTTTATTTTAGTTTATTACCATGGGTTAATTGTTCTTTGTACTAGATTATTCAATATGTCCATCTGGTTTTTGTCCATAACAGTCCATCAGTCATAAATATAAAGTGCGAGTGTCCTCGTCAAATTATTCTTATATCTGAAGTCAAATATTCCAACTAATTGGGGACTTAAACTATAATTACATCAATTTTCCTTGTATGTAATTCACCCCTGTTTTAATAAGTCCATTAACTATTAATCCATTCCCGTGTCCGGTTAAATGAACGATTATTAGTACTTATAAATATCCCGCCCATCGTGTCCGATCGAGTGTATGTGATTATTTATAGGTACGTCCAATTGTAAATCTTTATATTAAATTAACGAACTATCATTCAATTAAACAAATATAAAGCCCATTAATAGCCCATAGTCTAATTTTCACAAGTGTCATTCTTTTGTCCAAACTCCAATTATGGTACAAAGCCCAATTACCCCGTCTTTAATATTTTAGCCCAACATCACGATTACTTCAATTTAAATAAGCATAATAATAACTTAGCTACGAGACATTAATTTAAAAAGGTTGAATATAACTTACAATGATTAATAATAGCGTAGCGTTACACGGACAGAATTTCGACTTACACACTTACAACATTCGCTAACATACCCTTATTATTATTAAATTAAAATTAAAATTAAAATTAAAATATTATATATATATATCAGAGAGATAGAGAGGATTGAAAAAGTGTGTAAAAATTCGGCCAAAACACGCGAACTTTATAGGACCTGAGTTGGTACTGTTCACCATGCGATCGCATGGATTTTGCACTTCCAGGCCATGCGATCGCATGGCCTTCTTTTACAGCTCACATACTTTTGTTTGTTTATTTGCCGACGGTTTATATATATAATATAATATATATATAATTTTAAGAATTATTTATATATTATATTATATTTATGTGCATAGTTGACTTGTAATTTTTAGTCTTTTGCGTCGCGCGTTGAGAGTTGACTCTGGTCCCGGTTCCGGATTTTCGAACGTCCTTTCGTACTATTTAATATCTTGTACTTTGCATTTTACGGCTCGTACTCTTGTAATTTTGAGACGTTTCTCATCAATAATTTGAACCACTTTGATTGTACTTTGTATTTTTTAGCTTTTTGGTCGTTTGCGTCTTCAAATCGTCGAATCTGTCTTTTGTCTTCACCTTTTATTATTTAAACGAATATCACTTGTAAATAGAACAATTGCAACTAAAAGCTTGTCTTTTTTGAGGGATAATGCTATGAAATATATGTTCGTTTTTAGCGTTATCTATTATTATCGTCGTTACTATTGTCGTTATAACTTTTATTATTATTATTATTATCATTATTAATATATATATCATTATTTAAAAATGGTTATTGTTATTGTTATTATTATTATTATAGTATCATTAAAATAATTATTAGTATTATCATTAATAATGTCATAGTAATTATCATTATTAGTATTATTGTAATTAAAACTAATATTAGTAACACCTAATTATTTTGATTACTATTATTATCATTATTAGGAACACAATATAAAAGACGATTAAAAGCTATTAAACGAAATGATTAGGAAATAATGAGTAAGAGTATCTTGATGAAATTAAAATATTATAAGATATTGATTTAGATAAAATTATCGTTCTTATTATTTTTATCATTACTATTATTATTAAAAGTATCGTTAGTATTAAAACTATCATTTTAACAAAAATTATCATTTTAATATAAATGTCATTGTTATTATAAAATATCACTATTATTATCATTTTAAATAGAATTATTATTTTAAAGATAATATTAAAAAGTATCGTAAATATTAAAGTTATCATAATTAAAATTATCGTTTTACCATAATGTCATCTTAGTAATTATAAATATTGATATTTTTCTGATAATAATTATTATTACAAAATAATATAACTTTTACTTACTATTATTATAGATATTATTTTATCAAATAAATATGTAATACAAATAATATAATTACCTTAATAAGATTTATCATAATATTTTTATGAACTTTATAAATTTTATTACTTAAGATATATAAAAGTATATTTTTTTATATAAAGTTTTATTTATTGATAAATGAATAATATTATTTACTCTAATAAAGCTTTTGAAAATATTTAAAAATATAAAACGACGATATTTAAACTATATAATAATCATGTATAATTTTGGAAATCATTTTGAGTCAAATTGACTGTTGTTGACTTTTGCATATTAATCTCGAGCATTAGGATTGTGGTACACTATGACATAACCTAATTTGTTAGACAAATATTGACCAACATATAAATATATATACTTAATTTAGGTTCGTGAATCCGAGGCCAACCTTGCACTTGTTCAATGACGTTATATGTATTTTTACTACGAAATACAGTATGGTGAGTTTCATTACTCCCTTTTTAAATGCTTTTGCAATATATATTTTGGGACTAAGAATACATGCGCTTTTATAAATATTTTAAGAAATAGACACAAGTAATCGAAACTACATTATATGGTTGAATGATCGAAGCCAAATATGCCCCTTTTACTTGGTAACCTAAGAATTAGTAAACCAGTCTACTAATTGACGCGAATCCTAAAGATAGATCTATTGGGTCCAACAAACCCCATCCGTTGTAGCAGATGCTTTAGTACTTCGATGTTGTTTTATCATGTCCGATGGATGTCCCGGAATGATAGGGGATATTCTTATATGCATCTTGTTAATGTCAGTTACCAGGTGTTCAATCCATATGAATGATATTTTTGTCTCTATGCATGGGACGTATATTTATGAGAACTGGAAATGAAATTCTTGTGGTCTATTAAAATGATGAAAATGAATGATTATGATAAACTAATGAACTCACCAACATTTTGGTTGACACTTTAAAGCATGTTTATTCTCAGGTGTTAAAGAAATCTTCCGCTGTGCATTTGCTCATTTTAAAGATATTACTTGGAGTCAATTATGGCATATTTCAAAAGATGTTGCATTCAATTCGTTGAGTTCAATAGAGATTATTATTAAGTAAATGACAGATTAGGTCATTTATAGTTGGATATTATGAAATGGTATGCATGTCTGTCAATTTTCGATGTAAAGAGAGTTTATCTTTTAAAAACGAATGCTATGTCTGAAAAATGTATCATATAGAGGTCAAATACCTCGCGATGTAATCAACTATTGAGAATCGTTTATAATGTATATGAACGGGTCCTTTCATAGTAATAACTACCTCAAAGGAGTAGCTCTAAAAAAATGTCCAAGTCCGGGTTTGAACCCGCGACGTCCCGCTAACTCAATAACACCACAAACCACTCCTCTATTTCGTATTTTTTTTGATAATAGTAACGGGTCCTTTCAACAAACACTTAAACGGTGCTACATATAAAAAAAACCACAGAGGGATTGATCACCCCCAAAGCAACTGTTTGATATTTTTTATTATGTAATTTTCCATTTTCCATTGTAAACATGACAACTAAGTGTTGATTAAAAGATGTTTGAAATTAATTGAATCATTCAGTTTAAGCCAATAACTTGTGTATTTTTACATTTGTTGATTGCATGCCCCTAAGCTGCACAGGGACACACTTCGAGTCTCAAGTGGCATAGTTTAGTTTGGTTACTAATACTATTTCTTAATGGTGACAGTAGTAAAACATTAGATTGTTTCAAACGCTTGTACACCACGCAAGACGGAGACTTGCACAGTCTAGACTATAAAATAACAAGTTTGGGTTACTTGTTTAAAAATACCCGAGCATTGGCGTGGCCGGAAGACTCTCGAATAAAGACATTGGTTTGTCTTAAATACGGATAAATTGCATTGGATTGCTTATGCGTAAAACACTTATAAAATTTTTTATAAAAGTCTTGAGTATAAACTTACAAGCATTGGTTTGCTTACTTTGCGTATAACATTGGATTGTTAGCGCAAGAATAAAAAGATCATGGTAAGATTGAGGGGTCGCTCCCGTCATGAAATCATGGAAGTTATTCTAAAATAAGTTATGAATTGCATAATGAATTGTAAAGAATCGTTATATCCGCCATAATGCATTCGCAAGATACAATGGTGAAATGCACATAACAAGGACATATATTTAACAATGAGATTTAAGTATACCCGTTACATTTAGAGCAAAAAGATGAAAAGTCTAAACGCCTATCATGATGACGACACTGATAAAAGATCTGAATATCTAATATATACTAATAAGGGTGGCTTGGCTGAAACGTTGCCCTACACTAAGGAGAGTATGCAATCCTCGCACGGAGCAATTAGACGCATACCCCGCTGTAAATAAAAAAGAAAAATATAATATAGGAATGCAAAACCTCCAAGATTGCAAGGCACATCCCTCACTAACAAAAAATTGCTACCCAACACGGACAAACAACATCCATTTATGGTAGCCTAACAAGTTCAGTTGAACTTGTCATTTACAATCTCCTGGGCGGAGATGTTGGAATCATTCACCAAAAGTTGCAAACGAGTAATGGGTATCTGCTCGAGTCGGGCATAAGCTTGGTCGCATCTTTCTTTCGTTCCATAAGAGAGAAGCTCGGCAACATTCGGAGGAATGGAGGGGGGGGTACATAAATCTCCTGAAAAATAACATCCTAGAACAAGGTGCGCTCATAAGCACGCGTAGCCACCATTGCTGCACCAAATCGCTGCTCGACCGCTTTGCAATCAAGAGCATGCTGGATGATTGTGGGTAAACCCTTTCGGAGAATGTCATACTCTGCCTTCACTGCATCATGTTTTGCGTCCTATGATTCCTGGGCTGCAAACCAGTCACTAAAACATTCATTCAGAAAGACAACATGGCTCTCCGCATCCTTTAGCTTTGCAGACAAAGATGCAATCTCAGACTCCATGAATTTCTTCTCAAAGTTGTGTTGGTCTTGATCCTGCTGTCTCTTTAACAACATAACATATATGTGCTCTTCCGCCTGCACATGTGCGGTTATAGCAACTGCAAGTTGGGCAGACAGTCTGGCATTGTCCTCTTCTAACAAGTTTATCTTGGCTGCTTCTGTCGATGATGTTGCCTGTGGGTTGGCAAGAGCAGTTGATTTTTGGTGAAGGTGGTAAAAATCTTTGGCCAAATTGAATAATGTCGACTGAGCGTCAACATAGAGCTCTTCAGATGGAGAAAGGTCAGCAAACTTCTATACTAACTGAAGGGGTGCACAGGATTGTAAAAAAGAAAATTGTTCTGCAAATACTGGAAGTGGCACTTTCATAAAGTCGTTGATATTAGGGATCAATGGAGAGGAGTCATCAGGATTCAAGCATGCACGCTTTGCACAAGAAGAATCGTGAGATACACCACTTGGGCCTGCTAAGAAGATGCGAAGTAAGTAACAACGTTACAAAAGGCTTAAAGTCCAATTTAAGAGCAAGTCAGACGGTCAAAATAAATACCTTCATCAAGAGACCTCTTATGGTTGCCAAGGCTTCTGACTTCTTGGGATTTATAAAGCGAAGGTATAGTTTCCGAACAAATAGCCGGAGCATTGGGGAGATTATCAGAGTCGGCGGCAGGAATAGGTGCATAAGATTCCATCTTCATCTACAAATAAAATAAGTTGTAAAAATATGCATACGTAGTTAGTATGTAACTAAGGTTACATAGTAGAATGCAAAAAAGTATAAGCGTATGGTACACAACTCTTTACGATCAGATACCTTGAAAAAGGGTTTTTCTGGCAGAGAAGATGAAAAGATTTGAATGACTGTAAATGTAAAATATTATGAGATGCCATATGCCAAAACGATATTTATAGAAAAAATACGTAGGTCAAAAAATAGCAAAGGTTTAATTACAACCGTACATGTGTGTCAATCTTAAGCTAAACACTTTGTTAAGATGCTTGGTGCACGTTAGCATTACCAGGTGGTTGCATAATTACAATCATTACATTTTCAGTAAACAGTGACAGTTGTCACCTCGGGTGCAGGAAATGCAGTCGAAAAGACAGTTTAATGACTGTAGGCATACATTGCATTTATTGTTAATACAGTATCCGGTTACGTATATATATTTAATAATCTTATGCACTATCCGGTTACACTTGGAATCCAACTAGGCATTCAAACAAGAATATAAAGCATGTTCATTTAGTTTAAGGATTTTTTATGCTTCATTATGTGTATAAGTTTTCTTACTAGTTCGAAGTCATACACTAATTTTCATCGTATATAACATCGAACTGGGGGGACTTAATGATGCGCACATCCGCATGACCATACGGATTACGCATCCAAAGTCCTGAAACTAATTTCCATGTAATATGTATGGCACGGGTATAGTCGCACTCTATGCGCCTATACCATCTGATGTGAGTTTCGTATACTTGCATAAGGATCCAGTATATTCTAGAAGAATGTACGGTATAATTAATTCAGATTATTTTCCTTAAATAACGAAAGTTAGTTGGGATAAGATCACATTTAATTAGGAATGAGATCCTATCAAAACCCTAATTCGTGAGCCTATAAATACATAGCTCCCAAACCCTAAAATCATCATCCGTTACTAATACGTAACATAGCATACATATCATCGTACGAACAAGCTTCATATGATCATTCACGTAAAGACTTCAGGTATGTTATAAACTATAAAACCTTCATGTCTTTGGGCCACTCAACCCCGTATGCTGGGTTGTTGGTGGACTCTCAAATCGGTCACCCTGTCGGAATCGAAACAATGCCGATGTGGGTTATCCACGACTAAGGTCGGAGGTTCGAATATTGTTAGTCCTTAAACCTTTTCATGCACTCAAGCGTAGGTTCACCTTGACCTCGTGAAAATATGCTTGATCAAATAGTTACTGTTCATTAATTCTCTAAATGAATATATATAGAATCTATATATAATATATAATATAATATAATTAATAAAATTATGCATCCAAATGAAGCTATTATTTTAATGTTTTCTTGTCTAACATTTCACGATTGCAAGTGAAGCTAGACAGCTCAAGCAGATTTACTAAACTATGCTTCCTAAAGAACCAAGAGTCACTAGCACCTACACTGGCAGCATCGCATGATCATTTAGTTGTTCTATGTGTACACATCAATTTTGTAACAGAGGATATTATTCATTCTAAAGATTAATAATATCACCGATGTGTATATTACGTGATATATGCAGCTAGATAAATAATTGTCGATAACATTTGTTGATAAATAATATACTTTAGTGTTAGTTGATATAATGTTACCTAACTTTTTGATCTGTTAAGGTTGTGTGTATTTTAACGGTTACTTTTCTCTCGTTCAATCAGTTTTTCTTTTCAAAAATATTCAAGAAAAAAAATTTGTTAGAAATAAAAAGATAATTCTAGAACACTAACGACTCCTTCATATTGACCAATATATTTTCCATTATTTTATATTCGAGCCTTATATAATTTCCTAGCCGTTAGTCTTTAACTGCATAAATAGAGGTGCTCAAGTTTGTAATTCATCAATTCAGCTTGTACAAATAAGAATCGATAAAATTATTTATATGTTTACATGATATCAAGAACTTTGGTGTTCATCTTGAATCAAAACACGTAACTAAGCTTCAATCATTTACAAGAATCATACTGAGCTGCCATGTCAAATGACGGTAGATCAGTCAAAAGTTTCAACAGCCAACCCATAACCACCGCCACCAAGGGAACTTACTGGGCCGCACAATCCATCATCACCACAACCCACCACCGGAAAACTTCAAAATCAGATTACACATGCTCTGAAAAATCAAATCACATAGAAGAAGCAATCCTTAGAATAGTTGAAGCGGCGGAAATGGTGGCAACGACAGTGGTAGTTGGCGGCTACCTTAAGGCTACCAGCAACGACGCCTCAAAAATCAACCGATATAGCGCTACAAGAAAAATGGCTTTATATGACCTTTTTTATGGGGCGTCGCAGAGCTTGGGTTCTAAAAAAACTACATATTAGGACACTCATTTCAAGGTCCTAACAAACTCATGTTAGGGGTCCTAACAAACTACTATTTAGAACACTTTTTTTAAAAGTCCTATTATAATTTGTGACCTTTTTAAAAAGGGTCCCATAATGTGAATAAATAGGACCTTTTAGTAATTGTGTTCTATATGTTGATTGACATAATTTATTTAGGGTCTTAAAAGATATAACTACTAGAACATTTTTTTAATGGTCCTATTATAACTTGTGAACTTTTCAAAAAGGGTCCTAAAATGGGAATAAATATGACCTTTTAGTAATGGTGTCATATATGTTGATTGACGAAATTTATTTAGGGTCCTAAAAAATATAACTAATAGAACACTGTTTTTAAAGGTCCTATTATAACTTGTGACATTTTCAAAAAGGGTCCCATAATGGGAAAAAATAAGACCTTTTAGTAATGGTGTCCTACATGTTGATTGACGGAATTTATTTAGGATCCTAAAAGGTATAACTAATATGACGCTGTTTTTAAATGTCCTATTATAACTTGTGACCTTTTTAAAAAGGGTCCTATAATGGGAATAAATAGGACCTTTTAGTAATGATGTCCTATATGTTGATTGACAGGATTTATTTAGGGTCCTAAAATATATAACTAATAGGACGCTTAGTTTTAGGGTCATAATATCATATATAACTTTATAGGGCACTTATATTATAGGTTCTATAAAGTACTCTTATACGTCACTTGATATTTCGGTCATATTTCATGATTGACGGAATTTATCTAGGATCCCAAAAGGTATAACTAATAGGACGGTTAGTTTTATGGTCTTAATATCATATATATATATATATATAACTTTATAGGACACTTATATTATAAGTTTTATGAAGTACTCTTATACAACACTTGATATTTCGGTCCTATTTCATGATTGACGAAAATTATTTAGAGTCCTAATAGGTATAACTTATGGGAAGTTTAGTTTTTATGGTCATAATATCATATATAACTTCATAGGACACTTAAATTAAGGGTTCTATAAAGTACTCTTATACGACACTTGATATTTTGGTCAAACTTCATGATTGACGGAATTTATCTAGGGACCTAAAAAGTATAACTAATATGACACTTAGTATTAGAGTCATAATATTATATATAACTTATAGGACACTTAAATTGTAGGTTCTATAAAGTACTTTTATACGACACTATATTTTTCAGACCTATTCGATCATCAATAGTTCAAATAACCAAAACTTGGCATTGTAAGCTTCTTCATTCTTCACACCCTTCTGCTCTCGTGGTGCAAACTTCCACTAATCAAAACTCCACACCACAACCTTGTCGCAATTTCTCAAAAGGTTTTTGAAGGTTTAGGGAAACCTGTCATTTTGTTCATCAGCAATCTTCCAATGGAAGGAACACCTCACACGGATCCAGGCTAAATGATATGACACAAGCCCAATTACTTAATATAATTGCAGCCAAACACTAGCAATTGCAAGCCCAATATGGAAATTCTAGGGTCTGGTCACAACAGGCGAGTCCACTCTGTTGGTTAGTGATACAATGATAATATTCAAATGTTAACCACTTTGTTTTGATGATGACACCAAAGTCTTATGTGCTTAAACAATGTATAGAACAACAAAAGTTCGCAAGCCTACACAATCTCTAGCAAACGATCAATACATAAAAGAGATAAGTCAAAAGATTCATTTGAAAAACACTGGAGGAGCACGGATGGGTCTATGGTCGACTGCAGGTCAGACCGTGAGATGTCCTGTACCTTGGTTCTATGAAATAACGTGCACGGTCGACTCCACGGTCAGTCGTGGGTCGGCCGCAGTTTCCTCTATCCGAATTTTTGATCGAAAAATGTTTGACTACTTCGGGGCATCTATAAGTTACAAAACTCATTTAAACATACTTAGAATAGTTGCCTCCTTCATATTGGTCACTAAAACACTAATTTTGGTTAATCACACTTAATGACATCTTAATGACACTTTTAGCTTGTGATTAATGTTAAACACACAAGTATGGTTAAAAGTTCTATTTCAAAAGTTATCTTTTTAAAATCTAAATTAAAAGCAATGAAATATTTAAGATGGTCATTAAAGTCCCAACTAAAGAGATGTTATCCACTTGATTAACCATTAAGCATTACTTACATGCTTAATAAGAGTTTAGTGTAAACTCCCAAAAGTCTTCATGTAAAAACAAGCTGGTCTAATTTGGAAGGTTGCAAGTAACCAATGAATGCATATACTTGCAAAACTAATGTTGACAAAAGCCTTAAAGACTTGTGACTTGATGTTTGAAAGCTTGTGGTTGTCAAGGGATCAAAATTCTGCATTTTCCTTAAAGGGAAATCAATGACACCCCACTAGTACAATGGGACTTTCCTCTTTTAAGCCAAGGTCAACCTCAAAGAATACATCAAAGATAAAAGGGGTAATTCAGGTATTTTCAGATATTTTTGGCATCTAATTGCAGCCATCCAATAAGGGAAAATGACAAATTTAAATATCTCAAACGGCTATAATTTCAGAGTTCAGAGGCCTGCACGGTCGACCCACGGTCGACAGTGAGGTGAGCTGCAATCAGCCGAGTTTGATTTTCTCTTGCCTATAAAAGTTAAACCTTGGAGCACTTGAAGACTCACCTCTTGCACTTAAATTTTCATACATTTACTGATACCATTCAGATATTATTGTAATCTATTTAGAGTGATTCAAGCAAGAGTGATTGTAAACTTAGTTGTGAGATTACTTGTAAACTAACTTCTTAAAGAGATCTAGAAGATAGGTGATGTTTCACTTAGAGGAAGCATTAGGGTCTTGTGGTAAGAGCATTTGGTGATTGTGAATTCTTCAAAGGGACGTAACAGTTCATAAGTTGCAGCTTATCGAGGAGCTAGTGTTGTATTCGGACACTCCACCGAGTTTGGAGCATCATAGTGAAACTATCTCTCAATTCGTTAGAATTGGAGAGTGGATTAATGAAGATTAGTTAACATCTTCCTGAACCACTATAAATCTCCGTGTTTGTTCTCTTATCCCTTATCTTTACATTTACTTTACTTGTGAATATACTAATCAAATCACACTATAGTAATCTCAACTTCTAAATCGAAAAAGATTTAATAATCGCACTAAGTAACTATTCACCCCTCTAGTTACTTACACACTCAATAATATCTCGGCCCAATCGCACAGCCCAATGACTACGCCTGGTAATCAACCTGCTTCAATGGCGTAGCGTGGCCTTCTTCCAAGCCCACCCGAGTTTAATAAGTCCCACTCCAGTAATGTTAGATCTCAGTTTCTCCAGTACAACACGTTTAGCCCACAACAGTTCTCCCAGTAGCTAATTAATGAATATGTTAATGGGCCAGCGCCCAAGCATTTCTTGGAAGGCCAGCAGCTCAAGCATTTAGTGCAGGACCAACAACCCAATTTCAGTCCTTTACAGTTGATCCTAGTATGCAAACCAAGAAACAATTCTACCTAAACCCTTTAGTGCCATGAATCTTTAAGATTATGGTGCAGCCTGATGGAACATGGATACTGATGCATCAACTCACCTTACTTCAAGTATTAATAACCTTAGCACTGTTTTTAATAATTGCAAATATCCTCCAGTCGCCGTTGGTGATGGAAATACTATTCCCGTCACCAACATCGACCATAGCTTGTTACCTAATCCTCACTAACCACTACATTTACATAACGTTCTTGTCACGCTTAACATTGTTAAAACCTTATTTCTTTTCGTTACTCGTGATAATATTGTTTCTGTTGAATCTGAACCTTTTGGTTTTTTTGTGAAGGATTACCTGACGCGCCAGCTCCTTCTCCAATGTGACAGCACCGGAGACTTATACCCAGTTACATCCCAATCACCTCATCATTCTCTTCACACCAGTCCTGTTACCTTGCATCAACGTCTCAGACGCCTCTGGCATGATGTTCTTCGTATACTTTTTTCTAATAAAGCTATCACATGTAATGAATATATATCTTCTTTATTTTGTCATGCGTGTCAGCTTGGAAAACACATACGACTCCTTTTTTCTGTTTCAAGCACTAATGTTACCTCTACTTTTGATATTATTCATTCAGACTTATGGACTTCTCCCGTTGCTAGTATTAATGTTTAAATACTATATTATTTTTCTAGATTATTTCTCGCACTATGTTTAGATGTTTCCTTTACATTATAAATATGATGCATTTAAAATATTTGTTCAATTTCGTACATTTGTAAAAACTCAATTTAAACAATAAATAAAAGCCTTCCAATTTGATCAAGGAGGCGAATTCGATAACCAGCCATTCCATCACTTACTATGATCTAATGGAATTCAATTCCGATTTTCCTGTCCTCAGACATCTCAACAAAACGGTAAGTCTGGACGTATGCTACGCACCATTAACAACCAAATTCGCACCTTACTCTTTCAAGCCCATCTCCCACCTATATACTGGGTGATAGCTCTTCATATGGTTGCCTACCTTCTTAATATCTTACCCTCATATGCCATCAACCATGACATACCCCACACACGCCTATACAAAACGCAACCTAATTACTCAACCCTTCGCGTCTTCGGATGCCTCTGCTACCCTCACCTCAACACCACTAACAAGCTTGCCCCTCGCTCTACTCTGTGTATATTCCTTTGGTATCCCTCTTATCACTGGGGATACCGCTGCCTTGACCTAACCACTAACAAAATTATCCTCTCCCGTCATGTCACCTTTGATGTAACATCTTTTCCCTCCAGCTCTATGACTCCCACTCAACCACCATCCTATGAGTTCCTGGACCCTCTTTCGAATCTCTACTCCCGTACATTACACCTCTCCGATTCTGATGTCACTCCAGAGACACATATTCATATAAATACTCCACTCACCTTGGACCGCACGCACAAGTCATGTAGGCTATATCATCATCACCACATCCAAGAAAGTAAGTCACCTATATAAATATAGGCATACAAACGCATAAACATCCATTCTCTATAAGAGAATCTGAAACCAACATCCTTAACCTAGGGTTTCCATCTTGCTTTCCAAAACCCGCCCATTTAGTCACCTAAATGGACACAACTAAATCACCAATGTAAGTAACTAGAGTGGGGGTGAATAGTTACTTAGTGTAATTTTTATAACTTTTTTCGATTTAGAACTTAAGATTGTTATAGTGTGATTCGAATAGTTTGTTCACAAGTATAATAAGTAAGTATATAAAGGATAAGAGAACAAACACGGAGATTTATAGTGGTTCGGGAAGATGTTAACTAATCTTCCTTAATCTACTCCTCAATTCTAACGAATTGAGAGTTAGTTTCACTATGATGCTCCAAACTCGGTGGAGTGTCCGGATACAACACTAGTTCCTTGATAAGCCGCAACTTATGAACCCTTACGTCTCGTTGAAGAATTCATAATCACCAATCAGCTCTTACCACAAGATCCTAATGCTATCACTAAGTGAAACCTCACTTATCTTCTAGATCCCTTTAAGAAGATAATTTACAAGTATACTCAGAACTAAGTTTACACACACTCTTGCTTGAATCACTCTAAATTGATTATAGTGAGATTTGAATGATATCATAAAATATATTGAAATGTAAGTGCAAGAGGTAAGTCTTCAAGTGCTCCAAGGTTTGGCTTTTATAAGCAAGAGAATTTCAAACCTGGATAACTACGGCTCGCAGGTCGACCGTGCAGACCTGTCCTCTGGATTTTATAGTTGTTTGAGATCTTTTACTTTAGCTTTTTTCCCTTATTGGATGACTGCAATTAGATGCCAAAAACATCTGAAAATACCTGCATTACCCTTTTTTTCTTGGAGGTATTCTTTGAGGTTGACCTTGACTTGAAAGGGGTAAGTCACTTTGTACTAAAAGGATGTCACTGATTCCCTTCTAAGCTAAATGCGGAATTTTGATCCCATGACAACCATATGCTTCCAAACTCCAAGTCACAAGTCTTTAACTCTTTTGTCACCACTAGTTTTTCAAGTATATGTTCTCATTGGTTACTTGCAAGCTTGTAATTTAGACTACTTTTTTTTCTATGTGAAGACTTTTGGAAGTTTACACTAAACTCTTATTAAACACATAATTAGTGCTTAATGGTTAATCAAGTGGAGAGCATCTCTTTAATTGGGACTTAATGACCATTCTTTATGTTTTATTATTTTTCATTTAGATTTATAAAAATATACTTTGAAAAAGAACTTTTAGCCCTACTTGAATGTTTAATCTTAATCATAGGCTAAAAGTGTCATTAAGGTGTCATTAAGTGTGATTAACCAAAATTAGTGTTTTAGTGACCAAAACTCATTTGCATATGAAGGAGGCAACTATTCTAAGTATGTTTAAACTAGTTTTGTGAATTATAGATGCCCCGAAGTAGTCAAACATTTTTTGATCAAAAATCGGACAGTGGGTTTCTGCGGTCGACCCACGGCTGACCGTGGAGTCGACCGTGTACCTTGTTTCGAAGAACAAATGTACAGGGTATCCACGGTCTGGCCTACGGTCGATCGTGGATCGACCGTGCTCCTTCAATGTGTTTTCAGATGACTCTTTTGACTTATTGGTTTTGTGTATTGGTCTTTTGCTAGAGATAGTGTAGGCTTATGAACGTGTGTTGTTCTATACCTTGGTGTAAGCATACGAGACTTGGTGTCATCATCAAAACAAAGTGTTTAACATTTGAATATTAATATTGGATTACTAACCAACAACCACTATGGGTGGTAATTTCGACCCAAGTCAATAAGTACAATTCTAACCTTAATTGTACTTAACCAAGCAAACCAAGATAACTTGACCCATAATCACTATTACTAGTGATTATGTTCCCAAACACCAATTAACCAATTAAATCAAGTACTCAAGTACTTATTTCACCAAATAAAGTGTTAAACATTAGTTTGACCCAAAGATCACTTTTCACATGTTATTAACTTTAAAAGACACCCATTAACACTAAACACAAGTGCTTAAGCACCAATTTAACCAAAACTAGTGACAACAGCACATTTGACCCAAAAGACACTTGACCTTAGCTGGCACAAGTCAAAAACACCCATAATCACTAATGGCTAGTGATTTTGGTCCTAATACACTAATGTAACACAATTAATCAACACCAAGTACTTATGTACGTATCTTTCTCAAAATCAAATCATGAACCCTAATTTTGATCCATTTCAAGTCATTGTCCAATTTGACACAACACATGTTCTTATGAACATCTTATACAACAACAAACAAGTTACTAGTGATTAACACCCAAAATACAAGACTAAATTTCCCAAATTTGTCACCAAACCCTAAACCCATAACATTAGGGTTTATACACCCAAACTTACACCAAAACCACCACATTTCAAAGGAAATGGGGTTTACATCACAATACCAACCCAAACCCTAACCCTAGTTTCATAAATTGAACACCAAAATTCGGATTAAGAGTTTACCTCAACACCAAGAGAAAGCCGAGTTGTAGATACAACAAGGGAGACCTTCAATTTGGGTAGAACCACCATCTCCTTCTTCAATTAGAGCTTCTTTCTCAATAAATGTTTTCTCACTCTAACTTGAGGTGTTTGAGGTGAAGAAATATGGAACAAATGAAGTTCCAAATCTGCCTTGGGGTCTTGAACCCGTTTACATGCAAAATTGCGATTAAAAAATATTTAAAAAAAATCCCTGGTCTGCCCGCTATGATGCGCGACGCGCAAATATACGGCGCGACACGCCGTATGCCTGGTTTCAAAATCAGGGTCCTACAGAATATTGGGAATCCTACTATTCAACTCGAGGGGAGTGTTAAAAATAAAAGGATAATTCTAGAAAACTAACGACTCCTTCATATTGACCAATATATTTTCCATTATTTTGTATTCCTTCCATAAGGCTCTTTCCTTATATAATTTGCTAGCCATTAGTCTTTAACTGTATAAATAGAGGTGCAAGTTTGTAATTCATCAATTCAACTTGTACAAATAAGAATCAATAAAATTATTTATTTTTTTACACAATCATCAACTGCCTCTTCGAATTCATATCTTGTTTCAAGATGGTTGGTAATCTGAAGCATTCCCAATGGAGAGATAGATGGACTTCGGTGATTCTTAATTGAAAATCTTCTAAAATGAATTGGGCAAAGGCAAAAGGGAATTCTACTACAACTTTCTTTGTTACCAATTTCCTAGAATTTGTAACTGCTCATGACTTATGGATTTCCTACCAATCATATGAAAACATTGGTGATGCTTTTATGTCTAATAAACGTACTGCATATGAAAAAAGTTTTCTTTCTTAAGATTCAAAAATGTTACGACAACTGATGATTTGACCAGAAAACTTTCTTCAATTTAGATTGACAACTTCATTTTAAGGGTGTGGATTGCTAAGTATCAAAGGAGTTATTAATTTACTAACAACACAAGGGTTTTCTGGCTATGTGGGAGAATTATTCCTTTGATTATGCCTTTTCTTTATAAAGTGGTTTTCTGGCAGTCTTATACCTATTTGGGACCCAAATAGCTTCTCTAAATCTCGCATATGGTGTCATGATAATTACACAATTACCAAAGGAACTTGGATCGTTTTGGGTGTAGAATGTTATATGGTGGATGTTTATGCTCCTAAAAATGTTCATGAAAAAGAAAGGGTATGGTCTAGACTTCGAAACTTCATGTCCGAAACACGGGGTGTTGTGTGGTTTTTGGAGATTTCAATTTTGTATGATACGAGGAAGAAAGATCAGGAAGTGTATTTTGTGCTAATGACGCAGCTTGCTTTAATTCGTTTATTGGTGACACTGCTTTAATTGATATGCAGTTAAATGGAAGGTCATTTACTTATATGAACAAATCTGGTACCAAACTTAGTCGTTAGATAGGTTTTTGATGAATCATTAAATGTTGGATAAATTTCCAAATTTGAAAGTTCGAGCTCTTCCACATAAATGGTCAAATCATACTCCGTTGATGATGTATGTAGATGAAGTTGATTATGGCCCTCAATCATTTAAATATTTAAACTCTTGGTCTTTTCGTTCTGGTTATGAAGATTACATTGTATCTGGTTGGAGTCGGATTGATTTTAAATTGGTATTCCATTCCAAACTCAAGTCTTTGTAAAGTCAAATTAAGGCATGGATTAAAGATAGAAGAGATACTGAGTTTTCACGTAAGAAATAGATTGAGGATCGTATTGTTATTATCGATATTATGATAGATGCTTCATCTGATTTTGATGAGTTTAAAGTTCAAAGAATACATTTGTATAAAGAGTTGGCATTAATTCAGTTAATTGAAGAAACGATCGCTTGTCAAAAAGTTCGAGGTAAATGAATTAAAGAGGATGATGATAATACCAAGTTCTTTCATGCTATTCTAAAACAAAAGAGGCATAAACAAGCGATCAACGGTATTATGTTATATGGTGAATGGATTTTAAAATCCTCAAATGGTTAAACATGCCTTCTTTGATTTTTATAAATCAAAATTTGATTTTAATGGGGCTGTCGTTCCTTTCGAGCCTTTAAACCATGAATCACATTTAAGCGTCGAGGATAACTGTTTTTTTAAGGTGATATCCAAGATGATGAAATTCAACATGCCATTTGGGATTATGGTAATGATAAATCTCCAGGACCCGATGGTTTCATTTTTGGTTTCGTTAAGAAGCATTGAAATTTATTAAAAAATGATATCTTCAAGACTTTTAAAGATGTGTTTACTAATGGAGAATTCCCAAGAGGTTCGAATAGTTCTTTCTTAACATTAAATCCTAAAGTTAAAAATCCTACTCTCATTACTAATTTTCCGCTAATTTTCTTGATTGAGATTCTTTATAAGATTGTTGCTAAAGTTCTTGCAAATAAATTGGCATTAGTTGTTGACAAAATTATTTGTTAAGAAAAATCGGGTTTTGTTGCCAGAAGACAGATAATGGATTTCCCGTTAATTTTAAGCGAAGCTATTTCTTGGTATTAGAATTCGAAAAAGAAATTCACGATTTTTAAGGTTGATTTTGAAAAAAGTGTATGATTCAGTTAGATGGGATTATTTAGATCACATTCTATTGTATTTGGGCTTTGGAAACAGATAGAGAAAATGGATACAAATGTGCCTTAATCTGTTAAGAGCTTCTATTCTACTTAATGGAAGCCCAACGTTAGAGTTTTCAATAAACGTGGGCTTAGACAAGGTGAGCCATTAAGCCCATTTTTATTTATTTTAGTGGAGGGTTTACATTGCAAGTTGAATACAACATAATTTTTGAATCATTTTAGGGGAGCTACTGTTGGACATTCTGCAATCAAAATCTCTCATCTAATATATGTTGACGATGTTGTTGTTTTCTCAGAATGGAACCGGTCTGATATGCCTAAGATTGTTTCTGTTTTTCAAGAATTTTTTGTAGATTGTGGTTTGAATATAAATATCCACAAATCCAATGTTTATAGCGTAGGTGTGGATGTTTCACAACTAATTTCTATTGCTCACGGTACATAATGTGCATATTCTTCATTACCTTTTACATATTTGGGTATCCCTATTGGTAAAAACATGTCGAGAATCGAAAGTTGGAATTATTGGATAAACATATTCATAAAATGCCTCTCAAGCTGGAAGGTTAAATTGATTTCATGCGGAGGTAGATATGATCTTATCAAATTGGTATTGGGAAGCCTTGGTATTTACTACCTTTCAATCTTTAAATGTCCAGAAAAGGTTATTAAAGAGGTTGAATAGATTTGAGCTTCTTTTTTTGGGGTGGTAATGAAGATAAAAGAAAAGTTCATTGGGTCAAGTGAGATAACGTTTAAGCGTCATTGGACAAAGGAGGTCTTGGTATTGCTTGCCTTAAAGCATTCAATTTAAGCTTGTTAAACAAATGGAGATGGAGGATAATGAATAAACCGAATGATATTTGGGCTCAAATTATCTTCTCTGTACATGGTATATTGGTATTGATGCAGCCATAATTCCTTCAACTTATAAAGGTAATGGACTTTGGCATCATATATCGAATACTTTATGTCATTGCATGATAAGAATATAATTCCTCTTCATTGTATTCGAAATAAAATTGGTAATGGTTCAAGCATTTTATTTTGGAAAGATTGTTGGATTGGTGATGGCCCTTTAATGTCAAGATACAATCGCCTTTATCATTTGACAAAAAAAAAAAAAAAAAAAAAAAAAAAAATAAAAAAAAAAAGAAATTGCAAGCTATATCAAATATTGAATGAAAATGGATTTTGTTGGGATTGGTCTCGTGATGTAATTAGTCCTCGGAATGAAGCTCAGTTAAATTTATTATGCACAGAAGTTGGGTATTTTCATTTTTCACAAACAAGTGATTCTTGGGTCTGGTCTCTTAATTCTACTAGTGTATTTACTATTGCATCGACTAGAAGTCACATTGAAGATAATATGCTGTCTCCTAGTACTTGTTGGAATAAAATTATTCCTAAGAAAGTGAACATATTTATGTGGCGCGCTTCGATAGACAGACTTTCCGTTCGAATGAATTTGGTAATTCGAGGCATAGATGTTGGGTGTAACGACCGAAAAACTCTTTACGAGAAAACACACTCCTTTTTTTTATTTAAAGCTAACAGTTCAGCACACCTGACTCATTTGTGCGGCGCCCAAATAGCTGCGCGGCGCGGTTTGTTACAGAATTTCCCAACAGAACTTAATACCATGTCTGATGATGTGCGAAATGTGGTATATGAATTATTGTATGAAATAGTATGGAAAAATACCGATTAAAGATTGCTACACACTAACGGGCAGTGTACCCGATCGTGTGGTAGTATAGTAAATGGTAAAATCCGTGTATCGTTCCAAGGACAATATCTAAGTCAAATTAGGATTATAAACTAAATTGTGATTAACTAAGAAAATTACAATTACAAGATATTTTGGTTTGCCCTTTTACGATGGACGAATCAAGAGATGAACAAGATTAAAAGACAATGTTTTTGGTATTTTAAGATTATGAAAGTAAAAAGATAGTTTTGATATCAAATTAAGGAAATATGCTCATCTAGACTTTTTACCCTCAATATTGAATGTTATTTAGGATTAAGATCGGATTGATTGTGTAACAACCCTGATTTTTCTGTTACTTCCGTTACTTCCGTTAACCTTCCGTTAGTTTATTTAACGGCGATTACTTGACGTTTATGTGTTTATATGTAATAAATGCGTACTTGATCCTTGGTGGGTTACAATAATTAATATGGGTTGATATTAATTCGAATAAATATTCCAGATAAAGAAATACGATAAAAACGATACAGTTTTGATAACTGCTTTTTGAACAACGAAACGCTCGGGTTTATTTTAATAATTAAATTATTAATTATTAACTTTTCAAAAATAATTAATTTATTGGATTTTTAATAAATTAACGTTTGGTTGCGTTTAACGATCGATTTAGCGTTCCGGGCCTTCGGTACGACTAAACGGCACTTAAAACGGACCACAAATACGCGCTTTTGCAAAACGAGAGCCCGGGATACATAGTGGGCCCCATTCGGCCGAACACCCCCTCCCCACCCCTTTTATTTTAAAAACTTGTTTGGAGGACTTATGTGCAATTTAGGAGAACTAGGGTTGGTATAAATACAAGTATTAACAAAAATTAGGTAAAACCCTCACACAGAAAACTGCCAGTCGACTTCCTCCTCCCCTCTCTTGTTCGTCAACCACCATCACCAACCTATAACTCTAATCTTTCACTTTTTAATTAAACCTCAAGAACAAACGTTGTAATTCGTGTTATCCTCTACGTATTGGTGTAATTTATTTGGCGTTCTAAGGTATAAACCCATAAACCCTAATCTTAAAAATCTGATTTTTATTAAAGTTTCATAGTTATGTTGTCAATTGCTCAAGTCTATACGCGTACGTGTTAATTGTTATCGTTAAATTGATCGTTTGATGCGTTATGGTTTAAAACCGAATTTGTTTTTGAATGATCAGTAAGTTTAAGTTTTTCAAATGCATGATATTATGTTATATTCATATTCCTTGCGAAAAACTATTGAGTTTAGGCTTTGGATTCGCTTGATTTCATTTCCGGATGATCAAGTTATGGCTAATTGAAATTAACGTTGTGTTTTTGTGTGTAGTCAGAAATCTGGGTTTGATGGACCACGAATTGGAATTTGAAACTTATACCACTGGAAATATAATTTAAAAACACTCAAGTTACACTAGGATATCATGTCGTTTGCTTATGTATAACCCGAGATATGCTTGATTGACTGTAAAATTGGATTTATACAGCACTTGCATGAAAACAGCCTTGTATGATAAAATGTATTAACTTCTGTGTTTAAAGCTTTACATATTTAAAAATTACACAAAAAGTACTTAACCTTTCATGTAGATATCATGGACAAATTGTATCTAGATCTTCGGATAATCGCGTGCGAATGTGACTAGCTAAACTAGAATCGAATCTGTAAATTGCTCTTTGTTTTATACTCTGTGGATTGTTTTTATTGAATGAGCATGTAAGCTTCTGGAATATGAATTTTGAAATGATATTTGACTTATGGTTAGTTTATTGCAAACTCCAAAAATTTATGCATTGGGCACACTAGTGTCATACTTTGTGTGACTTCTGAATTGAGCTGAAGAACTGAGCATTTATCTTGCATGAATAAACTGTAAAAATTGGCTAAACAAAAATTGCTCTCTTTTTGATATGTGTTATTTTGACTTGTCTTTGAACTATGGCACTGACCTTGTATCAATTGCATGTTCCTAGCTCCGGTTATAGCCAAAACGAAATCAGTGCGCGGTCAGAAACTGACTTGGCAAAACCCAAATGTACCCCTTCTGATTCCTGACTTTTAATTATCGTATGAGACCCTAGCCGGACTTTTTGGAATCAATTTTGAGTATACTTATGATCTGGAGTTTTGTCATGTGTGCATAAATTTTGTACTATGAGATAATGTGCTAAGTTTGCTACGTGTTCATGAACTTTGTGCACAACGATAAACTGAAATTGTGAAATTGACCATGTATGATCTAAAACGTGTTGTTTGACTTAGGTTTGACATGTTGACCAACATTTGGCATGAACCTACTGATGTTGACTTTAGTTGACCATATTGACCAAGTTTGACTTTTGGTTTGACTTCGGTTGACTTTGTTTGACTTGCATGATATAGTTGACTTTTACTTTGAAACGCGTCGAGTCGAGCAATGAGACAACTTATACTATGAAACCACACTTATTTAAAATACATATATTGACCAACCTAAATACGTATACTTAGGTTGCATTACTCAACTGTAAACCGTACAAGTTTTTGTCTGTCATCCGAGCTTTATTCAAAGGTGAGTCTACAGTCCCGCTTTTACATATTTTCAGGGATGAGAATACATGCTGTTATACTTACTTTATTAAATGATTTTTTATTGATACGAGTACTATATATGCGTACTGAGTTTGTTCACAAAGCCTCTAGCTTGAATACTTTTAATACCATCGGTGTAAGCACAATTTAGATGGACGGATCCGTTAGGTTGACAACCTCACCCTACAATATTAACTGTGGTGCATTTACTTTGAACATTAGATACGCTCGAACAAGTGTATAACATTTTACGAGGTAAGGGCAGGTATAGTGGTTTCTATACTCAGGTCATTGCTAGTATTCAGGTGCTCAGATTATGCAAACGTTTTGCAACTTGGGGTTGTACTTGTAAAATCTCGTGGTTAAGGAAACTAAACTATTTTTTTGATAACTGTTTTTCAGATACTATACAACATTATGTAAAACTATGGTTTACGAACAAATGAGATAAAACTTAATATGGTATTGTCTACAGATATTTGAAACTTGACATGGTAGTGTTAACAAACTTTTGAAACAGGACACGGAGTTGCCTACAAACTTTTAACATTGAACCTTGGTGGTCTTCCATTGATAAACGTTTTCGAAATCTTATTTCTTAAACATACTGTATTTTTTACCTAAAACCTGTAGATTCACTCAACATTGTTGTTGATCCGTTTTGCGTGTTTTATTCTCAGGTATTAATTGCTTCCGCTGTAGAATACTACTGTTACGTAGAAGTCAAGCCAAGCACTGGGACCATAGTTAACATTCCATTAAAGGAATTTTTGAAGGGGTGTTACATATGGTATCAGAGCTTTGGCTATAGGGAACTAGGATACATTAGTGTGTCTAATCGTAGGGCGCATTAGTGAAGTCTAGTCTATAGCCGTGTGTCTTGGATGACTTTTATGCACCATACTTGCACTGTTTGTGTCACTATGCTACATGTAGGGCTACACATTACATCACGTATATATACACCTTATACCCATATGATATGGACTTGAACTAAACGCTATACTACGAATCACATACGTACACGCGACGCGAGATTTAACTGAATTAAGTTGACTACGCCATCTTGAACTCATGGAGTGATGTCGAATGAAAATGTGAGATAGCGTAATGTAATGACCGGGATTACATTACGGTAACTCATATAGAAGTTCCGACATCGCAAAATAAGGAATTGGAGCCGAGTCAAGTAGGTTACTTGGATAAACAACATTTAGAAAACAAGCCGTGTGATCTCAAATGTGAGTAGAAACTTACACTGTGCAAATAAATTATAATATAACTTGTAATCTTGACACAACTCATCACTGCTCGACACTGCCTACCACCACCGTGAAATGTCCCGTTCTTATTGATTAAAAACGTTCCATATTAATTGATTTCGTTGCGAGGTTTTGACCTCTATATGAGACGTTTTTCAAAGACTGCATTCATTTATAAAACAAACCATAACCTTTATTTCATAAATAAAGGTTTAAAAAGCTTTACGTAGATTATCAAATAATGATAATCTAAAATATCCTGTTTACACACGACCATTACATAATGGTTTACAATACAAATATGTTACATCGAAATCGGTTTCTTGAATGCAGTTTTTACACAGTATCATACAAACATGGACTCCAAATCTTGTCCTTATTTTAGTATGCAATAGCGGAAGCTCTTAGTATTCACCTGAGAATAAACATGCTTTAAACGTCAACAAAAATGTTGGTGAGTTATAGGTTTAACCTATATATATCAAATCGTAACAATAGACCACAAGATTTCATATTTCAATATACATCCCATACATAGAGATAAAAATCATTCATATGGTGAACACCTGGTAAGCGACATTAACAAGATGCATATATAAGAATATCCCCATCATTCCGGGACACCCTTCGGATATGATATAAATTTCGAAGTACTAAAGCATCCGGTACTTTGGATGGGGTTTGTTAGGCCCAATAGATCTATCTTTAGGATTCGCGTCAATTAGGGTGTCTGTTCCCTAATTCTTAGATTACCAGACTTAATAAAAAGGGGCATATTCGATTTCGATAATTCAACCATAGAATGTAGTTTCACGTACTTGTGTCTATTTTGTAAATCATTTATAAAACCTGCATGTATTCTCATCCCAAAAATATTAGATTTTAAAAGTGGGACTATAACTCACTTTCACAGATTTTTACTTCGTCGGGAAGTAAGACTTGGCCACTGGTTGATTCACGAACCTATAACAATATATACATATATATCAAAGTATGTTCAAAATATATTTACAACACTTTTAATATATTTTGATGTTTTAAGTTTATTAAGTCAGCTGTCCTCGTTAGTAACCTACAACTAGTTGTCCACAGTTAGATGTACAGAAATAAATCGATAAATATTATCTTGAATCAATCCACGACCCAGTGTATACGTATCTCAGTATTGATCACAACTCAAACTATATATATTTTGGAATCAACCTCAACCCTGTATAGCTAACTCCAACATTCACATATAGAGTGTCTATGGTTGTTCCGAAATATATATAGATGTGTCGACATGATAGGTCGAAACATTGTATACGTGTCTATGGTATCTCAAGATTACATAATATACAATACAAGTTGATTAAGTTATGGTTGGAATAGATTTGTTACCAATTTTCACGTAGCTAAAATGAGAAAAATTATCCAATCTTGTTTTACCCATAACTTCTTCATTTTAAATTCGTTTTGAGTGAATCAAATTGCTATGGTTTTATATTGAATTCTATTTTATGAATCTAAACAGAAAAATTATAGGCTTATAGTCGGAAAAATAAGTTACAAGTCGTTTTTGTAAAGGTAGTCATTTCAGTCGAAAGAACGACGTCTAGATGACCATTTTAGAAAACATACTTCCACTTTGAGTTTAACCATAATTTTTGGATATAGTTTCATGTTCATAATAAAAATCATTTTCTCAGAATAACAACTTTTAAATCAAAGTTTATCATAGTTTTTAATTAACTAACCCAAAACAGCCCGCGGTATTACTACGACGGCGTAAATCCGGTTTTACGGTATTTTTCGTGTTTCCAGGTTTTAAATCATTAAGTTAGCATATCATATAGATATAGAACATGTGTTTAGTTGATTTTAAAAGTCAAGTTAGAAGGATTAACTTTTGTTTGCGAACAAGTTTAGAATTAACTAAACTATGTTCTAGTGATTACAAGTTTAAACCTTCGAATAAGATAGCTTTATATGTATGAATCGAATGATGTTATGAACATCATTACTACCTTAAGTTCCTTGGATAAACCTACTGGAAAAGATAAAAATGGATCTAGCTTCAATGGATCCTTGGATGGCTCGAAGTTCTTGAAGCAGAATCATGACACGAAAACAAGTTCAAGTAAGATCATCACTTGAAATAAGATTGTTATAGTTATAGAAATTGAACCAAAGTTTGAATATGATTATTACCTTGTATTAGAATGATAACCTACTGTAAGAAACAAAGATTTCTTGAGGTTGGATGATCACCTTACAAGATTGAAAGTGAGCTAGCAAACTTGAAAGTATTCTTGATTTTATGTAACTAGAACTTGTAGAATTTATGAAGAACACTTAGAACTTGAAGATAGAACTTGAGAGAGATCAATTAGATGAAGAAAATTGAAGAATGAAAGTGTTTGTAGGTGTTTTTGGTCGTTGGTGTATGGATTAGATATAAAGGATATGTAATTTTGTTTTCATGTAAATAAGTCATGAATGATTACTCATATTTTTGTAATTTTATGAGATATTTCATGCTAGTTGCCAAATGATGGTTCCCACATGTGTTAGGTGACTCACATAGGCTGCTAAGAGCTGATTATTGGAGTGTATATACCAATAGTACATACATCTAAAAGCTGTGTATTGTACGAGTACGAATACGGGTGCATACGAGTAGAATTGTTGATGAAACTGAACGAGGATGTAATTGTAAGCATTTTTGTTAAGTAGAAGTATTTTGATAAGTGTATTGAAGTCTTTCAAAAGTGTATAAATACATATTAAAACACTACATGTATATACATTTTAACTGAGTCGTTAAGTCATCGTTAGTCGTTACATGTAAGTGTTGTTTTGAAACCTTTAGGTTAACGATCTTGTTAAATTTTGTTAACCCAATGTTTATAATATCAAATGAGATTTTAAATTATTATATTATCATGATATTATCATGTATGAATATCTCTTAATATGATATATATACATTAAATGTCTTTACAACGATAATCGTTACATATATGTCTCGTTTAAAAATCATTAAGTTAGTAGTCTTGTTTTTACATATGTAGTTCATTGTTAATATACTTAATGATATGTTTACTTATCATAGTATCATGTTAACTATATATATATCCATATATATGTCATCATATAGTTTTTACAAGTTTTAACGTTCGTGAATCACCGGTCAACTTGGGTGGTCAATTGTCTATATGAAACATATTTCAATTAATCAAGTCTTAACAAGTTTGATTGCTTAACATGTTGGAAACATTTAATCATGTAAATATCAATCTCAATTAATATATATAAACATGGAAAAGTTCGGGTCACTACAGTACCTACCCGTTAAATAAATTTCGTCCCGAAATTTTAAGCTGTTGTAGGTGTTCACGAATCTTCTGGAAATAGATGCGGGTATTTCTTCTTCATCTGATCTTCACGCTCCCAGGTGAACTCGGGTCCCCTACAAGCATTCCATCGAACCTTAACAATTGGTATCTTGTTTTGCTTAAGTCTTTTAACCTCACGATCCATTATTTCGACGGGTTCTTTCAATGAATTGAAGTTTTTCGTTGATTTGGATTTCATCTAACGGAATAGTGAGATCTTCTTTAGCAAAACATTTCTTCAAATTCAAGACGTGGAAAGTGTTATGTACAGCCACGAGTTGTTGAGGTAACTCAAGTCGGTAAGCTACTGGTCCGACACGATCAATAATCTTGAATGGTCCAATATACCTTGGATTTAATTTCCCTCGTTTACCAAATCGAACAATGCCTTTACAAGGTTCAACTTTAAGCATGACCATCTCTCCAATTTCAAATTCTATATCTTTTCTTTTAATGTCAGCGTAGCTCTTTTGTCGACTTTGGGCCGTTTTCAACCGTTGTTGAATTTGGATGATCTTTTCGGTAGTTTCTTGTATAATCTCCGGACCCGTAATCTGTCTATCCCCTACTTCACTCCAACAAATCGGAGACTTGCACTTTCTACCATAAAGTGCTTCAAACGGCGCCATCTCAATGCTTGAATGGTAGCTGTTGTTGTAGGAAAATTCTGCTAATGGTAGACGTCGATCCCAACTGTTTCCGAAATCAATAACACATGCTCGTAGCATGTCTTCAAGCGTTTGTATAGTCCTTTCGCTCTGCCCATCAGTTTGTGGATGATAGGCAGTACTCATGTCTAGACGAGTTCCTAATGCTTGCTGTAATGTCTGCCAGAATCTTGAAATAAATCTACCATCCCTATCAGAGATAATAGAGATTGGTATTCCATGTCTGGAGACGACTTCCTTCAAATACAGTCGTGCTAACTTCTCCATCTTGTCATCTTCTCTTATTGGCAGGAAGTGTGCTGATTTGGTGAGGCGATCAACTATTACCCAAATAGTATCAAAACCACTTGCAGTCCTTGGCAATTTAGTGATGAAATCCATGGTAATGTTTTCCCATTTCCATTTCGGGATTTTGGGTTGTTGAAGTAGACCTGATGGTTTCTGATGCTCAGCTTTGACCTTAGAACACGTCAAACATTCTCCTACATATTTAGCAACATCGGTTTTCATACCCGACCACCAAAAATGTTTCTTGAGATCCTTGTACATCTTCCCCGTTCCAGGATGTATTGAGTATCTGGTTTTATGAGCTTCTCTAAGTACCATTTCTCTCATATCTCCAAATTTTGGTACCCAAATCCTTTCAGCCCTATACCGGGTTCCGTCTTCCCGAATATTAAGATGCTCCTCCGATCCTTTGGGTATTTCATCCTTTAAATTTCCCTCTTTTAAAACTCCTTGTTGCGCCTCCTTTATTTGAGTAGTAAGGTTAGTGTGAATCATTATATTCATAGATTTTACTCGAATGGGTTCTCTGTCCTTTCTGCTCAAGGCGTCGGCTACCACATTTGCATTCCCCGGGTGGTAACGAATCTCAAAGTTGTAATCATTCAACAATTCAATCCACCTACGCTGCCTCATATTCAGTTGTTTCTGATTAAATATGTGTTGAAGACTTTTGTGGTCGGTATATATAATACTTTTGACCCCATATAAGTAGTGCCTCCAAGTCTTTAATGCAAAAAACAACCGCGCCTAATTCCAAATCATGCGTCGTATAATTTTGTTCGTGAATCTTCAATTGTCTAGACGCATAAGCAATCACCTTCGTTCGTTGCATTAATACACAACCGAGACCTTGCTTTGATGCATCACAATAAATCACAAAATCATTATTTCCTTCAGGCAATGACAATATAGGTGCCGTAGTTAGCTTTTTCTTCAATAACTGAAACGCTTTCTCTTGTTCATCATTCCATTCAAATTTCTTCCCTTTATGCGTTAATGCAGTCAAGGGTTTTGCTATTCTGGAAAAGTCTTGGATGAACCTTCTGTAGTAACCAGCTAGTCCTAAAAACTGGCGTATGTGTTTCGGAGTTTTCGGGGTTTCCCACTTTTCAACAGTTTCTATCTTTGCCGGATCCACCTTAATACCTTCTTTGTTCACTATGTGACCGAGGAATTGAACTTCTTCCAACCAAAATGCACACTTTGAAAACTTAGCGTACAATTCTTCCTTCCTCAATACTTCTAACACCTTTCTCAAATGTTCACCGTGTTCTTGGTCATTCTTTGAGTAAATAAGTATGTCATCAATGAAAACAATGACAAACTTGTCAAGGTATGGTCCACACACTCGGTTCATAAGGTCCATGAACACAACTGGTGCATTAGTTAAACCAAACGGCATGACCATAAACTCGTAATGACCGTAACGTGTTCTGAAAGCAGTCTTTGGAATATCATCTTATCTCACCCGCATTTGATGATACCCGGAACGTAAGTCAATCTTTGAATAAACAGACGAGCCTTGTAGTTGATCAAATAAGTCGTCGATTCTCGGTAGTGGGTAGCGGTTCTTGATGGTAAGTTTGTTCAACTCTCGGTAGTCGATACACAACCTGAATGTACCATCTTTCTTCTTGACAAACAAAACAGGAGCTCCCCACGGTGATGTGCTTGGTCGAATGAAACCACGCTCTAAAAGTTCTTGTAATTGGCTTTGCAGTTCTTTCATCTCGCTGGGTGCGAGTCTGTAAGGAGCACGAGCTATTGGTGCAGCTCCTGCTACAAGATCTATTTGAAATTCAACGGATCGATGTGGGGGTAATCCCGGTAATTCTTTCAGAAATACATCGGGAAATTCTTTTGCAATGGAAACATCATTGATGCTCTTTTCTTCAGTTTGTACTTTCTCGACGTGTGCTAGAACATCATAGCAACCTTTTCTTATTAGTTTTTGTGCCTTCAAATTACTAATAAGATGTAGCTTCGTGTTGCCCTTTTCTCCGTACACCATTAAGGGTTTTCCTTTTTCTCGTATAATGTGAATTGCATTTTTGTAACAAACGATCTCTGCTTTCACTTCTTTCAACCAGTCCATACCGATTATCACATCAAAACTCCCTAACTCTACTGGTTTCAAATCAATCTTAAATGTTTCACTAACCAGTTTAATTTCTCGATTCCGACATATATTATCTGCTGAAATTAATTTACCATTTGCTAATTCGAGTAAAAATTTACTATCCAAAGGCGTCAATGGACAACTTAATTTAGCACAAAAATCTCTACTTATATAGCTTCTATCCGCACCCGAATCAAATAAAACGTAAGCAGATTTATTGTCAATAAGAACCGTACCCGTAACAAGCTCCGGGTCTTCTTGTGCCTCTGCCGCATTAATATTGAAAACTCTTCCGCGGCCTTGTCCATTCGTTTTCTCCTGGTTCGGGCAATTTCTAATAATGTGGCCCGGTTTTCCACATTTATAACAAACTACATTGGCATAACTTGCTCCGACACTACTTGCTCCGCCATTACTCGTTCCGACACCATTTGTTCCTTTTGTTCTATTAACCCCTGGTCCGTAGACCTCACACTTCGCCGCGCTATGACCATTTCTTTTACACTTGTTGCAAAATTTGGTGCAGAACCCCGAGTGATACTTTTCACACCTTTGGCATAGCTGCTTCTGATTGTTGTTGTTGTTGCGGTTATTATTGTTGTTGGGATGATTGTTGTAGTTGCTGTTGTTGTTGGGCCGTTTGTTGTAGTTGCGATTGATGTTGCGATTGTTGGGATAGTTGTTGCGATTATTGTTGTAATTGCTGTTGTTGTTGTATTGGTGATTCTTATCACCGTTTTCCTCCCACTTTCTTTTGACTTGCTTCACATTGGCCTCTTCAGCAGTCTGTTCTTTAATTCTTTCTTCAATCTGGTTCACTAGTTTGTGAGCCATTCTACATGCCTGTTGTATGGAGGCGGGCTCGTGTGAACTTATATCTTCTTGGATTCTTTCCGGTAATCCTTTCACAAACGCGTCGATCTTCTCTTCCTCATCTTCGAATGCTCCCGGACACAATAGGCACAATTCTGTGAATCGTCTTTCGTACGTGGTAATATCAAATCCTTGGGTTCGTAACCCTCTAAGTTCTGTCTTGAGCTTATTGACCTCGGTTCTGGGACGGTACTTCTCGTTCATCAAGTGCTTGAATGCTGACCACGGTAGTGCGTACGCATCGTCTTGTCCCACTTGCTCTAGATAGGTATTCCACCATGTTAACGCAGAACCTGTGAAGGTATGCGTAGCGTACTTCACTTTGTCCTCTTTAGTACACTTACTTATGGCAAACACCGATTCGACCTTCTCGGTCCACCGTTTCAATCCGATCGGTCCTTCGGTTCCATCAAATTCCAAAGGTTTGCAGGCAGTGAATTCTTTGTAGGTGCATCCTACACGATTTCCTGTACTGCTAGATCCAAGGTTATTGTTGGTATGTAGCGCAGCCTGTACTGTGGCTATGTTTGAAGCTAGAAAAGTACGGAATTCCTCTTCATTCATATTCACGGTGTGTCGAGTAGTCGGTGCCATTTCCTTCAAAATAGTCAAATGGAACAAGTTAATCATACAGAATATTAAGAGTAGTTAATAGTATTTCGTAGAATAATATGAACTCATTTATAAAAGCTTTTTCTTCATATTAGCGTTTTATAAGTTTAAATTCGGGTAGTACCTACCCGTTAAGTTCATACTTAGTAGCTAATATACAATTCAACTACTACAATTCTATATGAAAAACTGATTATAATAATATTTCGCGTTCAAACTTTTACACAATATTTTACAAACTTACAATACCGCTTATTTTACATATAGCATGAAATATAGCACACAATAAATTTGATACAAGATGGTTGTGAAGATAATTCTAGCTAGTACACAAGTCGTTCAGCAAAGGCAATAAAGACACGTAATTCATACGTCCAGAAACAAGTCATGCATTCTGGTTTTACTAGGATTACTTCCCATCCTTGGTCTTGTGGAACATAACCATTATGGCCGTTGATAAGACAGCGTGTTGTAACATCGTCAAAGGGACGAGGGTTACGTAATGTCCAACAGTCCTGTAGCAATCTAAAAACCTCATTTCTTACCCCAATTACCGACTCCGTCACTTGTGGGAACGTTTTGTTTAATAGTTGTAACCCGATGTTCTTGTTCTCACTTTGGTGAGAAGCGAACATTACTAATCCGTAAGCATAACATGCTTCTTTATGTTGCATGTTTGCCGCTTTTTCTAAATCACGAAGTCCAATATTCGAATATATTGAGTCAAAATAATTTCTTAACCCATTGCGTAAAATAGCATTTGGGTTCCCCGCAATAAATGCGTCAAAGTAAACACATCGTAACTTATGGATTTCCCAATGTGATATCCCCTATCTTTCGAACGAAAGCCTTTTATAAACCAAGGCATTCTTGGAACGTTCTTCGAATGTCTTACAAACTGATCTAGCCTTAAATAGTTGTGCCGAAGAATTCTGACCGACTCTAGACAAGATTTCATCAATCATGTCTCCGGGTAGGTCTCTTAAAATATTGGGTTGTCTATCCATTTTGTGTTTTTAAACTGTAAAATAGACAAGAGTTAGATTCATAAAAAAAAATACTTATTAATACAAGCAATTTTTACATATATCATAAAACATAAGCACACTATATTACATATATTACACCACACGAATACAACTATCTTATTCCAACTCGCTTGTTTCTTCTTCTTCGGTTTTGGTTCGTTTTGCCAAGTTTCTAGGGATATATGATGTTCCCCTAATACGAGCCGTCGTTTTCCACATTGGTTTAGAAAAACCTGGTGGTTTAGAGGTTCCCGGGTCATTGTTACAACTTAAGGACTTCGGAGGTTGACGATACATATAAAGTTCATCGGGGTTGGAATTAGATTCCTCTATTTTTATGCCCTTTCCCTTATTATTTTCTTTTGCCTTTTTAAATTCAGTTGGGGTAATTTCTATAACATCATCGGAATTCTCGTCGGAATCCGATTCATCGGAGAATTGGTAATCCTCCCAATATTTTGCTTCCTTGGCGGAAACACCATTGACCATAATTAACCTTGGTCGGTTGGTTGAGAATTTTCTTTTACTTAACCGTTTTATTATTTCCCCCACCGGTTCTATTTCTTCATCCGGTTCCGATTCTTCTTCCGGTTCCGATTCTTCTTCCGGTTCCGATTCTTCTTCCGGTTCCGACTCTTCTTCCGGTTCCTCTTCGGGAACTTGTGAATCAGTCCACGAATCATTCCAATTTACATTTGACTCTTCATTATTATTAGGTGAGTCAATGGGACTTGTTCTAGAGGTAGACATCTATCACATAATATCAAACGCGTTAAGAGATTAATATATCACATAATATTCACATGTTAAAAATATATAGTTTCCAACAAAATTTGTTAAGCAATCATTTTTCAAGTAAACACGGTCGAAGTCCAGACTCACTAATGCATCCTAACAAACTCGATAAGACACACTAATGCAAAATTCTAGTTCTCTAAGACCAACGCTCGGATACCAACTGAAATGTCCCGTTCTTATTGATTAAAAACGTTCCATATTAATTGATTTCGTTGCGAGGTTTTGACCTCTATATGAGACGTTTTTCAAAGACTGCATTCATTTATAAAACAAACCATAACCTTTATTTCATAAATAAAGGTTTAAAAAGCTTTACGTAGATTATCAAATAATGATAATCTAAAATATCCTGTTTACACACGACCATTACATAATGGTTTACAATACAAATATGTTACATCGAAATCAGTTTCTTGAATGCAGTTTTTACACAGTATCATACAAACATGGACTCCAAATCTTGTCCTTATTTTAGTATGCAATAGCGGAAGCTCTTAGTATTCACCTGAGAATAAACATGCTTTAAACGTCAACAAAAATGTTGGTGAGTTATAGGTTTAACCTATATATATCAAATCGTAACAATAGACCACAAGATTTCATATTTCAATATACATCCCATACATAGAGATAAAAATCATTCATATGGTGAACACCTGGTAATCGACATTAACAAGATGCATATATAAGAATATCCCCATCATTCCGGGACACCCTTCGGATATGATATAAATTTCGAAGTACTAAAGCATCCGGTACTTTGGATGGGGTTTGTTAGGCCCAATAGATCTATCTTTAGGATTCGCGTCAATTAGGGTGTCTGTTCCCTAATTCTTAGATTACCAGACTTAATAAAAAGGGGCATATTCGATTTTGATAATTCAACCATAGAATGTAGTTTCACGTACTTGTGTCTATTTTGTAAATCATTTATAAAACCTGCATGTATTCTCATCCCAAAAATATTAGATTTTAAAAGTGGGACTATAACTCACTTTCACAGATTTTTACTTCGTCGGGAAGTAAGACTTGGCCACTGGTTGATTCACGAACCTATAACAATATATACATATATATCAAAGTATGTTCAAAATATATTTACAACACTTTTAATATATTTTGATGTTTTAAGTTTATTAAGTCAGCTGTCCTCGTTAGTAACCTACAACTAGTTGTCCACAGTTAGATGTACAGAAATAAATCGATAAATATTATCTTGAATCAATCCACGACCCAGTGTATACGTATCTCAGTATTGATCACAACTCAAACTATATATATTTTGGAATCAACCTCAACCCTGTATAGCTAACTCCAACATTCACATATAGAGTGTCTATGGTTGTTCCGAAATATATATAGATGTGTCGACATGATAGGTCGAAACATTGTATACGTGTCTATGGTATCTCAAGATTACATAATATACAATACAAGTTGATTAAGTTATGGTTGGAATAGATTTGTTACCAATTTTCACGTAGCTAAAATGAGAAAAATTATCCAATCTTGTTTTACCCATAACTTCTTCATTTTAAATCCGTTTTGAGTGAATCAAATTGCTATGGTTTTATATTGAATTCTATTTTATGAATCTAAACAGAAAAAGTATAGGTTTATAGTCGGAAAAATAAGTTACAAGTCGTTTTTGTAAAGGTAGTCATTTCAGTCGAAAGAACGACGTCTAGATGACCATTTTAGAAAACATACTTCCACTTTGAGTTTAACCATAATTTTTGGATATAGTTTCATGTTCATAATAAAAATCATTTTCTCAGAATAACAATTTTTAAATCAAAGTTTATCATAGTTTTTAATTAACTAACCCAAAACAGCCCGCGGTATTACTACGACGGCGTAAATCCGGTTTTACGGTGTTTTTCGTGTTTCCAGGTTTTAAATCATTAAGTTAGCATATCATATAGATATAGAACATGTGTTTAGTTGATTTTAAAAGTCAAGTTAGAAGGATTAACTTTTGTTTGCGAACAAGTTTAGAATTAACTAAACTATGTTCTAGTGATTACAAGTTTAAACCTTCGAATAAGATAGCTTTATATGTATGAATCGAATGATGTTATGAACATCATTACTACCTTAAGTTCCTTGGATAAACCTACTGGAAAAGAGAAAAATGGATCTAGCTTCAATGGATCCTTGGATGGCTCGAAGTTCTTGAAGCAGAATCATGACACGAAAACAAGTTCAAGTAAGATCATCACTTGAAATAAGATTGTTATAGTTATAGAAATTGAACCAAAGTTTGAATATGATTATTACCTTGTATTAGAATGATAACCTACTGTAAGAAACAAAGATTTATTGAGGTTGGATGATCACCTTACAAGATTGGAAGTGAGCTAGCAAACTTGAAAGTATTCTTGATTTTATGTAACTAGAACTTGTAGAATTTATGAAGAACACTTAGAACTTGAAGATAGAACTTGAGAGAGATCAATTAGATGAAGAAAATTGAAGAATGAAAGTGTTTGTAGGTGTTTTTGGTCGTTGGTGTATGGATTAGATATAAAGGATATGTAATTTTGTTTTCATGTAAATAAGTCATGAATGATTACTCATATTTTTGTAATTTTATGAGATATTTCATGCTAGTTGCCAAATGATGGTTCCCACATGTGTTAGGTGACTCACATAGGCTGCTAAGAGCTGTTCATTGGAGTGTATATACCAATAGTACATACATCTAAAAGCTGTGTATTGTACGAGTACGAATACGGGTGCATACGAGTAGAATTGTTGATGAAACTGAACGAGGATGTAATTGTAAGCATTTTTGTTAAGTAGAAGTATTTTGATAAGTGTATTGAAGTCTTTCAAAAGTGTATAAATACATATTAAAACACTACATGTATATACATTTTAACTGAGTCGTTAAGTCATCGTTAGTCGTTACATGTAAGTGTTGTTTTGAAACCTTTAGGTTAACGATCTTGTTAAATGTTGTTAACCCAATGTTTATAATATCAAATGAGATTTTAAATTATTATATTATCATGATATTATCATGTATGAATATCTCTTAATATGATATATATACATTAAATGTCTTTACAACGATAATCGTTACATATATGTCTCGTTTAAAAATCATTAAGTTAGTAGTCTTGTTTTTACATATGTAGTTCATTGTTAATATACTTAATGATATGTTTACTTATCATAGTATCATGTTAACTATATATATATATCCATATATATGTCATCATATAGTTTTTACAAGTTTTAACGTTCGTGAATCACCGGTCAACTTGGGTGGTCAATTGTCTATATGAAACATATTTCAATTAATCAAGTCTTAACAAGTTTGATTGCTTAACATGTTGGAAACATTTAATCATGTAAATATCAATCTCAATTAATATATATAAACATGGAAAAGTTCGGGTCACTACACACCGATCACTACTTGTCACTACAAAGACACTACTTGAACACACTCGTCATCTCATACCACTACTCAGTACTGCTTATCGCTGCTAACTACTACTCAATGCCGCCTCTGACTGCTATTCACGAATGATCACTACTTCTCACTGCTTGTCAGTACCAAATACTACTTACTACTACCCCTTGCCACTTGCTACTACTCAATACTACACATTACTACTTACCACTACTAAGTACTACCCGTTACTACTAACACCTTCACGCTTTACTACTCGCTACTGTGCATCACAACTCATTTCTGATACGTCCTTAGAGGAGGAATTCCTGATAACAGCCCGCACAATACGTAGTAGATACCGTCTAATCAATTTCCAACCTACTTATCATTCAGCCACCCGCAGTTTCACGATTTTGCCTCCCAACACGAGTCTACCAACTAATAACTATTATACATTATTGAATGCGTTAATATACATGTGTGTATACTTATGATGCGAGTATATACCCTAACAACTTATACGTCACTACTATCATCACTGCTTATCAAACCCATCGCTACTTATCGCTCACTCCATCACTCATTCCTACTAGTAATAATACTTGTTACCGTATTCTTTCTCATTGTGTTCCAACGTACGTTTCTTAAGCGGCAATCATTTTCATTATACCCACAACATTACTAACCAACTTAGAACACATCGACGCGAACCACACTTCATCTGTTTCCCGAAAGACACACGCCTGGGAGTTTGCACCAGCCCTTTTCGATTAAATATCAGATTTTGTTTGAGTTGCCATTACACATTGTTCATTATCATTTTTCATGAAATTCATCACGTTCTCGCTCATCGACCATAATGTTTATATATGCTGTCAACACCAGTGCTGAGAGAAGCTTTAATGCTAGAGAATTTAGTCACAATGTTTATAACCCTGTACCTTCCTTAGACAACGTGTACTCTATAAAACTATTAAACTAGGAAATTTTAACTTAGTGGTTGAAACAATCTGGTTATCTGACGATACAACTGAGGAAGCTACGACCAGAAGACTATTCGAATTTCTTCCACCGACGATAATAGTGTACGGAGAAGAGATCAATACACTGTCATGTTACACTAATTACTCAAAGGTCCAGAAGTACATGAGATGAGAATATCTCGCAATTCTGGCACATGTGAGTAAAGATGAGCTGACATTTAAGAGACCCGAATATTTCCCAACTATTAGAGATTGCCCTGTGGTTACACGTCCACCCCACCGTGAAGTCGGATTTCGGATTGATTTGGTGCTAGCAGCTGCTCCCGTTATGCGTACAATATATGGACTTGCACCTTTAGAACTACAAGAGCTTCCCGTGGTGAAGAACATCGGAGTTGCAATGCCCTAATTTGTGACAGGTACTAGAAGGTGGGTCACATAGCCATGAATTTCCGAGTTGGAGCTCCAGTCTTGTTTGTTAAGAAGAAGGACGGGTCGATGAGATTGAGTATCGACTACAGAGAATTAAACAAGTTGACAATCAAGAATCGGTATCCGCTACCGAGGATTGATGACTTAATTGATCAACTACAGGGATCTAGTTGTTATTCTAAGATTGATTTGAGATCCGGGTATCACCAATTGAGAGTCAAAGAAGCTGATGTCCCGAAGACGGCGTTTAGAACACGTTATGGACATTATGAGTTTACAGTGATGACTTTGGTTTGACGAATGCACCAGCAGTGTTCATGGACCTCATGAACCGTGTGTGTAATCCATACCTAGATAAATTCGTCATTGTGTTTATTGATGATATATTGGCGTACTCCAAGAACAAGGAAGAGCACGAACATCATCTACGTTCGATATTGACCATGCTTAGAAAAGAGCACTTGTATGCAAAATTCTCTAAGTGTGACTTTTGGTTACCAGAGGTACAATTTCTTGGCCATGTTGTAGGGGCCAATGGAATACAGGTCGATCCAGCAAAAATTGAGTCGGTTAAGAATTGGGAAACTCCAAAGACGCCAACTCAGATCCGGCAATTTTTGGGTCTAGCTGGTTACTACAAGAGATTCATTGAGGGATTCTCTAAGATCGTCCGACCATTAACCGCGTTGACTCATAAGGGCAAGAAGTATGAGTGGTCAGAACCGCAAGAGACTGCATTTCAGTTGTTGAAAGAGAAGTTAACAACTGTACCAGTATTGTCTCTACCCGAGGGAAGTGAAGATTTTGTTGTTTATTGTGATGTCTCGCGTCAAGGAATGGGTTGCATGCTTATGCAACGAAATAAAGTTATTGCTTATGGATCGTGGCAGTTAAATATTCATAAGCAGAACTATACTACGCTTGACCTTGAACTAGGAGCTGTTGTCTTTGCACTTAAAATGTGGAGACACTACCTGTATGGAACCAAGTTTACTATCTTCACTGACCACAAGGGTTTACAGCACATATTCGATCAGAAACAACTCAACATGAGACAACGACGTTGGATGGAACTACTTAACGATTATAACTGCGAACTTCAATACCATCCGGGCAAGGCAAATGTTGTGGCGGATGCATTAAGTAGAAAGGAGCGAGAGAAACCCCTTAGGGTTAAAGCGCTTAACATAGTTGTCCGTACGAATCTCACATCACAGATCCGTGAAGCACAACGGGAAGCCGTGAAACAAGAAAATGTCGATGTTGAATTTCTCAGAGGAATGGATAAGATATTTGACATCAAGGAGGACGGAACACGGTACTTTGCTAATAGAATCTGGGTACCAAAGTTTGGTGGATTGAGAGAACTAGTGTTGGAGGAAGCACACAAGTCGAGGTACTTAATTCATTCGGGATCAGATAAAATGTACCAAGATTTGAAGGCGTTTTATTGGTGGCCAAATTTGAAAGCTGATATTGCTACCTATGTCGGTAAGTGCTTGACTTGCGCTAAAGTCAAGGAGGAACATCAAAAGCCATTAGGGTTATTAACTCAACCAGATATTCCCCAGTAGAAGTGGGAAGGTATTACAATGGACTTCATCACAAAACTTTCGAGAACAGTGGGAGGTTACGATACTATTTGGGTTATCGTGGATCGTCTCACTAAGTCTGCACACTTCTTACCGATAAGAGAAACTGATAAAATGGAGAAGTTGGCTCAGATCTACATTAAGGAAGTTGTCTCTAGGCATGGAGTGCCTATATCTATCATATCCGATCGCGACAACATATTCACTTCCAGGTTTTGGCAGTCACTACAGAAAGCAATGGGGACCTGCTTGGATATGAGTACAGCATATCACCCCCAGACAGATGGCCAGAGCGAACGAACTATTCAGACTTTTGAGGACATGTTGCGAGCATGTGTTATTGATTTCCGAAACGGATGGGATAAGTACTTACCACTAGCTGAGTTTTCATACAATAACAGCTACCATGCGAGCATTAAAGCTGCACCTTTTGAAGCATTGTACGGAAGGAAGTGTAGATATCCCATTTGTTGGAGCGAATTGGGGGATAGTGAGTTGACAAGTCATGAGCTTATTTAGGAGACAACGGAGAAAGTCCTACAGATTCAGGAACGATTGAGAACAGCTCGGAGTCATCAAAAGAGTTACGTCGATGTTAGACGGAAGGATATAGAGTTCCAAGTTGGTGACAAAGTCATGCTTAAGGTATCACCTTGGAAGGGTGTCGTACGGTTTGGAAAATGAGGTAAACTGAGTCCTAGATATGTTGGACCATTCGAGATAACTGAAAGAGTTGGACCGGTAGCTTACAGGTTGGAACTGCCACAAGCACTCAGAGGTATACACGACGTTTTTCATGTATCCAACCTAAAGAAGTGCCTAACCGATGAGAATTTGATTATTCCATTAGAGGAACTGCGTATCGACGACAAACTTCATTTCATTAAGGAACCTGTCGAAATCTTGGGCCGTGAGGTCAAACAGTTGAAACAAAGCAGAATTCCTATCGTTAAAGTTCGGTGGAACGCGAGAAGAGGACCAGAGTTCACGTGGGAGCGTGAAGACCAGATGAGACAGAAATACCCGCAACTGTTTCTCGAGGAAACTACTTCAGCGGACGAACACTAAAATTTCAGGACGAAATTTTTAATAACAGATGGGTAATGTAACAACCTTGCTTTTTTCGTTACTTCCGTTAACCTTTCGTTAGTTTATTTAGCGGCGATTACTTGACGTTTATGTGTTTATATGTAATAAATGCATACTTGATCCTTGGTGGGTTACAATAATTAATATGGGTTGATATTAATTCGAATAAATATTCCAGATAAAGAAATATGATAAAAACGATACAGTTTTGATAACTGCTTTTTGAACAACGAAACGCTCGGGTTTATTTCAATAATTAAATTATTAATTATTAACTTTTCAAAAATAATTAATTTATTGGATTTTTAATAAATTAACGTTTGGTTGCGTTTAATGATCGGTTTAGCGTTCCGGGCCTTCGGTACGACTAAACGGCACTTAAAACGGACCACGAATACGCACTTTTGCAAAATGAGAGCCCGGGATACCCATAGTGGACCCCATTCGGCCGAACACCCCCTCCCCACCCCTTTTATTTTAAAAACTTGCAACTTGGAGGACTTATGTGCAATTTAGGAGAACTAGGGTTGGTATAAATACAAGTATTAACAAAAATTAGGTAAAACCCTCACACAAAAAACTGCCAGTCTACTCCCTCCTCCCCTCTCTTGTTCGTCGACCACCATCACCAACCTATAACTCTAATCTTTCACTTTTTGATTAAACCTTAAGAACAAACGTTGTGATTCGTGTTATCCTCTACGTATTGGTGTAATTTATTTGGCGATCTAAGGTATAAACCCATAAACCCTAATCTTAAAAATCTGATTTTTATTAAAGTTTCATAGTTATGTTGTCAATTGCTCAAGTCTATACGCGTACGTGTTAATTGTTATCGTTAAATTGATCGTTTGATGCGTTAGGGTTTAAAACCGAATATGTTTTTGCATGATCAGTAAGTTTAAGTTTTTAAAATGCATGATATTATGTTATATTCAGATTCCTTGCAAGAAACTATTGAGTTTAGGCTTTGGATTCGCTTGATTTCGTTTCTGGATGATCAAGTTATGGCCAATTGAAATTAACGTTGTGTTTTTGTGTGTAATCAGAAATCTGGGTTTGATAGACCACGAATTGGCATATGAAACTTATACCACTGGAAATATAATTTAAAAACACTCAATTTAGTCTAGGATATCATGTCGTTTGCTTATGTATAACCCGAGATATGCTTGATTTAGTGTAAAAGTGGATTTATACAGCACTTGCATGAAAACAGCCTTGTATAATAAAATGTGTTAACTTTTGTGATTAAAGATTTTCATATTTGAAAAGTACACAAAAATTAATTCACCTTTCATGTAGATATAATGAGCTAATTGTATCTAGATCTTCGGATAATCGCGTGCAAATGTGACTAGCTAAACTAGAATCGAATCTGTAAATTGCTCCCTGTTTTATACTCTATGGATTGTTTTTATTGAATGAGCTTGTAAGCTTCTGGAATATGAATTTTGACATGATATTTGACTTATGGTTAGTTTATTTCAAACTCCAAAACTTTATGCATTGGGCACACTAGTGTCATACTTTGTGTGACTTCTGAATTGAGCTGAAGAACTGAACATTTAAATTGCATGAACAAACTGTACAAATTGGCTAAACAAAAATTGCTCAATTTTTGATATGTGTTATTTTGACTTGTCCTTGAACTATTTCCACTGACCTTGTATCAATTGCATGTTCCTAGCTCCGGTTATAGCCAAAATGAAATCAGTGCGCGGTCAGAAACTGACTTGGCAAAACCTAAATGTACCCCTTCTGATTCCTGAGTTTTAATTATCGTATGAGACCCTGGCCAGACTTTTTGGAATTTATTTTGAGTATACTTATGATCTGGAGTTTTCCATGTTTGCATGAATTTTGTACTATGAGATAATGTGCTAAGTTTGCTACGTGTTCATGAACTTTGTGCACAACGATAAACTGAAATTGTGAAATTGACCATGTATGATCTAAAACGTGTTGTTTGACTTAGGTTTGACATGTTGACCAACATTTGGCATGAACCTACTGATGTTGACTTTATTTGACCACATTGACCAAGTTTGACTTTTGGTTTGACTTCAGTTGACTTTGTTTGACTTGCATGATATAGTTGACTTTTACTTTGAAACGCGTCGAGTCGAGCAATGAGACAACTTATACTATGAAACCACACTTATTTAAAATACATATATTGACCAACCTAAATACGTATACTTAGGTTGCATTACTCAGCTGTAAACCGTACAAGTTTTTGTCTGTCATCCGAGCTTTATTCAAAGGTGAGTCTACAGTCCCGCTTTTACATGTTTTCAGGGATGAGAATACACACTGTTATACTTACTTTATCAAATGCTTTTGTATTGACACGAGTACTATATATGCGTACTGAGTTTGTTCACAAAGCCTCTAGCTTGAATACTTTTAATACCATCAGTGTAAGCACAATTTAGATGGACGGATCCGTTAGGTTGACAACCTTACCCTACAATATTAACTGTGGTGCATTTACTTTGAACATTAGATACGCTCGAACAAGTGTATAAGATTTTACGAGGTAAGGGCGGGTATAGTGGTTTCTATACTCGGGTCATTGCTAGTATTCAGGTGCTCAGATTATGCAAACATTTTGCAACTTGGGGTTGTACTTGTAAAATCTCGTGGTCAAGGAAACTAAACTATTTTTCTGATAACTGTTTTTCAGATACTATACAACGTTATGTAAAACTGTGGTTTACGAACAAATGAGATAAAACTTAATATGTTATTGTCTACAGATATTTGAAACTTGATATGGTAGTGTCAATAAACTTTTGAAACAGGACACGGAGTTGCCTACAAACTTTTAACATTGAATCTTGGTGGCCTTCCATTGATAAACGTTTTCAAAATCTTATTTCTTAAACATACTGTATTGGTTACCTAAAACCTGTAGATTCACTCAACATTGTTGTTGATCCGTTTTGCGTGTTTTATTCTCAGGTATTAATTACTTCCGCTATAAAATACTACTGTTATGTAGAAGTCAAGCCAAGCACTAGGACCAGAGTTAACATTCCGTTAAAGGGATTTTTGACGGGGTGTGACAGATTGGTTATGCAGGAGAACAAATTAATTGGTTTACCAAGAGTAGTCTTGCGCAAACACTCAAACGGGATTGCACGATGCAAGTGATGTTCTTGTCATCTAAGACCTCCTATTTGTAATCAACTAATTCAACTAGTTTGAAGACTTGAAGAGTGATCAAGTCAATGGTGTATTGTACATGATCCACTCCTATATCAACTAATGGTTTAACTTAGTTCATTCCCTTGGTCCGGTTAAATGCTCAATTCACCCAACCCAAGTAATTAACTAAATGATATAATAAGATCCCTATAAACGTCACTAGATAAGGCAAATCACTAACATGTTAATTAATGGAACTAGGTAGTTGAAAGTGTGTATAACATATTCTAAGGAATTGGCCATTCTCAAAAAACAATTACACATACCAACTAAGCTATTCCAAAGTATCTACAAGAGTCGTTCTTACATTTTTATGTAAATTAACCATTTGAACTCAACTTATCCCTTTTGGTAAAAGACGGATATACACATGTCACTAGGTGTAAATCAATATACTAACTTAACAAGATGGTGTTTCTTAATCAAATGAATATATCAACTAGTTGAATCAAAAGGATTAAACTTAACAAGAATGGTTCTTGTATTCAAACATCAAACTATCGTGTATAATAACAATCAATCAATAGTAAACATTCAACATTTCGGTTATTTATCTAGATGAACATAAAATGGACTAGCCAACAATCATGCTTGAAAACTTAAACAAAACAGTAACAAAGATAGATTTCATTGTAATACAAGATTGACCTTTTTGGAGTAATCTTGGATGAAGCTCTTGAATGATCCTTGATTCTTCAATGATTTGAGTGCTTAGATGCACTTTGATAAGCCCAAAAATTACTTTGATTCATATATTTTAGTCTCAGAACAGAAAAGAAACTGGTGTCCTTAGAATGAAACTGGAAAGGACATTAAATAGGCTGGAAAGTAGTTGAAAAGCACAGTGCGCGGCGTTCACAGAAGGGGTGCGCGGCGCGCTCTGATTATTTTGCGCGGGGCGCACTCTTGTTTATTTTTTTTCTCGTTCTCTAATCAAATTACTCGTGCGCGGTTGAGTGCGCAGATACTGTGCACGGCGCGCACAGTACTGTTTTTGGCTTTTTTTGTCTTGTTTTCCTTCCCTGAGCTGTATCATCTATATTCTTTAATGTTTCTTCAAGTTAACCATGATTTTAGACTAGATTACAATGATATGAAATACAAACGGAAATACAATGTTTACATACGAAATGAATATCAATAGAACTCGATATTGCGACTAAAGATATGTCTAATTGGAGCAATATCACCTGGCCCCCAGTTCTTGCGCATTTGCGCAGCGTGCAAGGCACTACGCGGCGTGCTCTAAAGCATGAGACAGGGTCAGCCCATCTTTATTACAAGACAACCCGTTTTTTTAGCAAACCAAGTTTCATTAGCTCAAAACTAAATTTAACACTTTCCGAACATTAAATAAACGGGTTTTAAGCGTCAAAAGAGTATTACGATCCTCGGGACTCCAACGACCCATAAATACAAGAACATGACAATTTTAACCCATTTCGTTTAATTACAACAAAAGACTGAGCATGGTGATTGGGATTGCACTACCTAATCCTATGCCAAATCCAAAAGCAAAGTCTTCTAAAGCAAAATGCGGTAGCCCACTAATCCCCGTACTTACCCGTGCCGCCTCCTCCTTGCGAATCTATAAAAATGTAAACAACGAGAGGGTAAGCTATAAAAGCTTAGTCAGGATAAACATACTATATACATACATATGCATATAATGAATACGTATCACCAATACAAGTAATAAATAACTAATCAAGCTATACACTACGTACCACCATGTCAAATTCGTAAGATAAGCTACAACACAACAATATACATATATATATATATATATATATATATATATATATATATATATATTTATATAAATAAAATCCCAAGGTTAACCCCTTAACCTCAAACCCATGAAGGTTGGCTGAAACCACACGCGCCCTAGTGAATCCGAAACCGCATGCGATTCACCACCTTCACCTCAACGACAATAGGGTTGGCCGAAACCTCAGGCGCCCTAGTGAATCTGAAACCACATGAGATTCACTACCCTAAGTCATAACAATAATAACGGGAATGTCCGAAACTACATGCGACATTGTGAATCCGAAACCACGCGAGATTCACTTCCCAAATCCAACAACAATGGGAATGTTTGAAACCACGTGCGACATTGTTAATTCGAACCCACACGAGATTCTGTAAGACCCGTTTATTCGTACGACGTATAACGAATATATATATATATATATATATATATATATATATATATATATATATATATATATATATATATATATATATATATGAAAAGAATATATATGTGTGTGTATTGAGTATGTATATATGTTGCATGTACGTAAATAGAGTACGGGAGTGATCGAAGGGTTGTTATATGTATTCTAAAGTGCATGTACATTGCACGAATGAAGAGTTCGAAGCGTGTACGAGAGGAAGGATTCTAGTACGCGAAAAGGTGGCAAAGTGGCTGAGGGGTCGCGGCGCGGAGGAGGAAGTCGCGGCGCGACAATATAAAGGATTCAGGATCAGGAGGCATGACAAGATGACCACCAGACCACGACTAAGGTCGCAGCGCGAGGAAAGAGGGTCGCGGCGCGGCCCTTCTGGCAAACTGGTTCCGGATTTTGTAATTTTAAGAGGTATCGAGGGCATTTCGATCATTTTACATGTGTGCCAGATTTGGGATCTTAAATCCCATCCACCCATTTCATTTCTCTCATTTCTTTTCCCTTTTCTTCTCCTTTTTCTCTCATTTCCTCAAAACCCCAATTGATTCAAAGAGTGATTTGGAAGGGAAGAAGTGGGATTCAATCTTTGGAGCAAGAAAAAATATTGTTCTCCTCGTTCTTAGCTACAAGTTGATACTAGCGGTAAGCTCTAACTCCGAATTTCATTTTCGTGTTCATCATCTAAATTTAGGGCTTTTGTGTGTGTGTGTTCAAAAATGGAACCCCACTAGTTGTTATTGGAAGATGATAACTAGGATTCGGGTTTATTGGTGTTGTAGGCAGGTTTCGGGTTTGGTGTGAAAGTTTAAACATGTGAGACTTGCAAAGAGTGAATAATCACTAGTATTAGTGATTATTGATGTATTGGAAACCATTTGGGTTCGATTGGTTGACTAATTTTGAATAGAGTCAAAATTAGGGTTTTATGATGTTTATGGCCGATTGTCGATTTAGTTGAGTTTATAAACTTAAAATGAGTTAAGTTGAAGTATAAACTTGTGTTGGTGGCGTTTTGAAGTCAAAACTTGATAATGTGAGAATTTGACCATGTAAAGGGTCAAAATGGGTTTTCAAGTGAAACACGAGTTAAAATGTCTTCGAGTGCTTAAGTTGGTACATTTAGATATTTCGGGTACGCGGGAATTGGTCTTGTTGGGTTCGGACCTTCGAGTAGCGTTAAAAGTGCAAAAGGGTGTGATTTGCACTTGTTGTTCATTTGGGCGGGTCGAGAGTCCAAACAAGTTTGTATTTATGTTTATGTGATTAATGGGATAGGTACTTTCCATTGGCGAGTTACGGATTATTCGGTAGCACTCTTCAAGATGACAAGGTGAGTGTTAATATCCTATGTGCATATGTATGTGTAGGATGGGTGCGGGTCGGGTGAAGTGGTTCTCGGTTATAGAGCTCACTTCACATATAGGTGGATTTGATGGACTTGTGTATAGGTCCAATTGGCATGGTTGTGCATTTTGGTTAACCACCTTTGGCGAGGTGCACACTTTGTGTGTACGTTATCACATGTGCTTGTGATGTGGATTATATAACCCCAATGGCGAATGGTTGATTTTGAGTTGTGAATTAGATAACCCCGATGATGTGGATTTTTATAAATCCCGGGACCGTGGGTTTTGATGTGGGAAGTGAATCACGTGTGGATGCGGATTCACGATGACGTGTGTAGTTCGGTCATCTTATTGAGGTAGTAATCTCGTGTGGTTGCGGATTTACTAAGGCTCGTGTAGTTCGGCCAACCTCGATGATGTTGTGTTATTGAAGATAGTAGTCTCGTGTGGATGCAAATTTTATAAGGCTCTTGTAGTTCGGCCAATCTTCATATTGGTATTTGGTAGTTGGTTTCGGTATTGGGTTAAAGGGTTAACCTTGGGCGGTTTACGCTTTGTTATATACATGTATATATATTGTTGTATTGTTGTGTTGTAGCTAACCCTCCGGGTGTAGCTTATTGGCATTGTACATATCGTTGTTGGTGTACTTACTGTTGACCTTGGATTGTTGTATAGCGATCGTACGGTATGCTTAGTTTAGCTTGCCTTTATACTTGGATGCTCCGGTATATGCTATTTGATTATTATTGTGCGGCGTGTCCATTTTATGCATATATATGTATGTAGTATATTCTCACTCACTAAGCATTGGCTTACCCTCTCGTTGTTGATATTTTTATAGGTTCGCGTGATGGTGGTTCGGGTAAGCGTGGGGACTAGTGGACTTGCGTAGTTGCTTTAGAAGGCATGCTTTTGGACTCGATTTAGGATTGGGTAGCGTAGTCCCAATCACCATGCTCGGTTTTGTGTAAAAGTAACTAGTTGGGTCATGAGTAATAACCGGGATATGATTTTAACTAACGTATTATTGTATTAAGGAGTTTAAATTATTATTGTATGTTTTTAAGTTCGTTGAACTTACTTTGATAACAAATGCATTTCGGAAATTGTGTAATGGGACCTAAAGTGTTATTTAATGTATATTAAAAGGGAAAAAATTTTATGGGCCGAAAATCGACGGGTTGGGTCGGTACAAGTGGTATCAGAGCATGGTCTAAGGGATTTAGGCGACTAACGATAGGTGCCTAGACTTATACTTTTGTGTGTGCTTACTTGTTGCGGGACTTGTAGGTGAACTAACTAGGATTGTGACTTGTGTTATGATATTACTTCTTGCGCGTGTTTTATCGTGTAGGATTTTTGTTTGTGTTGGTTACATCATCGAGTGAGGCGGTCGTTGTACTAACAAGTTGATACGGCGTGTGCGCGTACTAAGGACTTGCAAACCTTATCACTGGTGCAAATTGTGTCTACAAGTGATGTACGACGAGTGTTGAGCAAGAAGGGGCGGTGTTGTGCGTGTGGTTTTATACGTTCGTGGACTATTCGTTTTTGCATTCTTTAGAATGACGACGAGAAACGGGATCGAGGCGAGCGACGATGAGTTTAACGCCAGAGTTGCGGCTACCGTTGCGGAGCAAATGGGTGTGTTTCGAGAAGAAATGGATAGGAAGTACTCCGAATTTCAATGTAGTGGCGATATGGAGCGTTGTCATAAGAGCTTCATGAGGACTAAACCTCCGATGTATGACAGGAAACTGGATCCTTTGGTAAGCACAACTTGGATCTCGGATGTCGAAGGGTATTTTCGTACTATTGATTGCCCTCCCGAGAAGAGGACAAGACTCGTTACTAGCTTGTTGCGGGGTAGGGCGAAGGATTGGTTGGATAGTAAAATTGATATCGTTGGTGGTGAAGCTTTTATGGGGTTATCGTGGGACGATTTTAAGAAGAAATTATTCGAGGAATTTCGGACGCAAGCCGACTTGGCGGAATTGCGTGATGAGTTGCGAAATTTGTGACAGGGATCTATGGACTTGAATACTCTCAAGACGACCTTTATGGCGAAGGGTCGTTTTTGCCCGGAGTATATTGGGAACGATCGTATGTTGATGGAAGATTTCTATCGAACTTTGAATGATGACTTGCAGGACAAAATTAGCAGAGGTCAGGCGAAATTGTTTGCGGAGTTATTTGCCGTGGCTAGGGGTTTCGAATCGTACTCGCGATCGAAAGTTGGTGAACCTTCAAGTAAGAAAAGGGTTGTTTCGTATGGTGCTCCAAGTAAGAAAACTAAGGGTGCAAGTGCGAGCACGGGTGGTATACAGACGAGTATATCGGATTCTAGTGCGTCTAGGTGTTACAATTTTGGCGTAAGGGGTCACAAGTCTTGGGAATGTTCGGTGTCAAAGGGTGATAGCACGGTGTGCTTCAATTGCCAAGAAGAAGGACATCGTAAGTCGAAGTGTCCCGAGTTAGCGGGGACGGTCGTGGTGAGAAGACGTTAAGGTACTTTTCATTTTAATAAATACATCCTTTGATTATTTATTATGTGTCGATGAGTTCGGGGTTGTTAAATGCCTTGTGTTGTGCATAATATTGTTATGGGTGACGTTCCTAATGGAATTACCCTACGGTGACGTTTTGACTAATGGGCGAAGGGCGTAAGACTTGGTGCAACCAAGCATTCCTTAGTGTTGGAAAATGTTTCTACCAAGCCATGGGTATGAGCTTTGGTGTTCGGTCATTAAGCGCGTGTTTGCTTTCGTGTTTAAGTTGATGAACCATGAGGTTCGACGGGTGGATAAAATCCTAAAGATCGAGTGTTTGATCTCGATGTGTGTTGGTAATGGAGTCTATGTGATGCGATGTTAGGTGCCTCTTTCATACCTACTAGCCGTGGTATTCGACTCCGATGGTGTTGCAGTTACATTGTACTTAGGGTACCGAAGAGAAACCCTTAGGTACATGAATGAGTAGGTGGAAATGTGACAAGCTAGAGCAATCGAAGGATTGCAAGATTAAAGTTTGTGTAATTTGTGGTGAACTCTTCATTCGAAGTGTTTAAGGATAGGTTAAAATCCTTCGTGTGCTCAAGGTTGGAGCAAGGTATTGTGATGTGGTTATGGAACGGAATTCTAAGTGGGGGAGTTTGAACTCTCGCACGAAGATGTTCTAGAGTATTGATATTGGACGATGCTCGTATGGATTCGGAACTAGCGTTGAGACCTACGTTGATCGATTGTGGTAAAAGTACGATTTGGAATAAATTGTACTTAGGGTTTAGATTTAAATTATCACCGAGGTGGTAATGTGGTGAATCTCGTAGAGAGATAATGGACGTGTTTGACGAGCAAGGTGAGATCCCTCGGTTAAGGGATGTGTGTGTCAGATTCTCTTCTAGAGAATTATTGTTTTGTGCCTATGTGCTATATAGGTGGTTCTTGCTCGATTTTGGTGGCGTTGTGTATACGTATGTGTGATGCGTGTGCAAGGATTTTCAAGTGAGTGGAATGTTCCTAAGTATGAGGATATACTTGATGTTTGGTGTTGATGGTTAGTGTATTCCGTTAGGATTCACTATGGTGTAGCAGTGCGCGATGTTACACTACTCGTTGTATGAGGCCAGAAGAGCGTGTGTGATTGGTGGGTTATGGCCGTTGACTTGGTCCGCTAACTTCACCTTGGGAGAAGTGTTATATCGGTATGGTATAACGTTATCGGGAAATGCGAGTACCAGTGGGGAATGGGAGTACCATTCTTGTGTTGAGTTTGGGAAGTGATTCGCGTGTAGTTCGGATTCACAATGACACGTGTGGATGCGGTCATTCTATTGGGATAGTGACCCTCGTGTAGTTCGGATTCACTAGGGCATGTGTAGTTCGACCAATCCCGAATGTTGTTGCGGTGGAGGTGGTGAGTCGCGTGTGGTACGGATTCACTAAGGCGCGTGTATTTTCGGCCAACCTTCATGTGGTTAGTATTGAGAACTATTGGTTGATTTATACACCAATGGTGGGGTCGTGAGAACCATGTTGTGTGATTAGTGATGCGATAGCTGTGTTTCGCTCACATGTTGTTACGGGTGTGACAATAGTCGATTTTGTACACCTTGGTATTTGCGTTGCCATAGTCTTTTTGGGCACTATTGGTTTTAGCCGTTTGCTTATGATGTTACGATAGTTGCATATTAGTCGTATTGCGCACTACAAGGGATGTTTAGTGATAAGTGTTATCCGTAAGGATTCGTTATGTTCGGTCTTCATCGTTCGGGTTGTTGACCTTAGGTTGAGGCTTGGTTGCTATTAGCATTGTACTTGGTAAGGGTACGCTAAGGGATTGATATCTCGGTAAGAGATTGGTTGAGTTTTTCCCGATGAGAGGGATTGAGCGAGTTTTAGTGCTCGGATTTGCGGATTGGATAAATCCCGAGTGGCGATTATGTGAGAAGGTGACTCTTTGAGAAGAATTGCCTAGAGGAGTTGGAGGAATACGTGGTGATTCCGAGTATTCTAAGTGATCATTATAGACTTCGGATGTTGTGTGTATTGCACGTCTAGGAATGCGTGCAAGTGTGCATTTAGTTAATGGATTAATCTTCGGGTTAATGAGTAATGTGTTGGAAGTCGAATTGGAACGACTGTTTGAGAACCATAGCGTGTAGGTTCGGATTGGTTAAGTGACTAGGATCACAAGGACGTGATCGAAATAAGTGGGGGAGAGTTGTAAGACCCGTTTATTCGTACGACGTATAACGAATATATATATATATATATATATATATATATATATATATATATATATATATATGTGTGTGTGTGTGTGTGTGTGTGTGTGTGTGTGTGTGTGTGTGTGTATCGAGTATGTATATATGTTGCATGTACGTAAATAGAGTACGAGAGTGATCGAAGGGTCGTTATACGTGTTCTAAAGCGTTGCACGAATGAAGAGTTCGAAGCGTGTATGAGAGGAAGGATTCTAGTACGCGAAAAGGTGGCAAAGTGGCTGAGGGGTTGCGGCGCGGAGGAGGAAGTCGCGGCGCGACAATACAAAGGATTCAGGATCAGGAGGCATGACAAGATGACCACCAGACCACGACTAAGGTCGCAGCGTGAGGAAAGAGGGTCGCGGCGCGGCCCTTTTGGCAAACTGGTTCCGGATTTTGTAATTTTAAGAGGTATCGAGGGCATTTCGGTCATTTTACATGTGTGCCAGATTTGGGATCTTAAATCCCATCCACCCATTTCATTTCTCTCATTTCTTTTCCTTTTTCTTCTCCTTTTTCTCTCATTTCCTCAAAACCCCAATTGATTCAAAGAATGATTTGGAAGGGAAGAAGCGGGATTCAATCTTTGGAGCAAGAACAAATGTTGTTCTCCTCGTTCTTAGCTACAAGTTGATACTAGCGGTAAGCTCTAACTCCGAATTTTATTTTCGTGCTCATCATCTAAATTTAAGGCTTTTGTTTGTATGTTCAAAAATGGAACCGCAGTAGTTGTTAATGGAAGATGATAACTAGGATTCGGGTTTATTGGTGTTGTAGGCGGGTTTCGGGTTTGGTGTGCAAGTTTAAACATGTAAGACTTGCAAAGAGTGAATAATCACTAGTATTAGTGATTATTGATGTATTGGAAACCATTTGGGTTCGATTGGTTGACTAATTTTGAATAGAGTCAAAATTAGGGTTTTATGATGTTTATGCCCGATTGTCGATTTAGTTGAGTTTATACACTTAAAATGAGTTAAGTTGAAGTATAAACTTGTGTTGGTGGCGTTTTGAAGTCAAAACTTGATAATGTGAGAATTTGACTATGTAAAGGGTCAAAATGGGTTTTCAAGCGAAACACGAGTTAAAATGCGTTCGAGTGCTTAAGTTGGTACATTTAGGTATTTCGGGTACACGGGAATTGGTCTTGTTGGGTTCGGACCTTCGAGTAGCATTAAAAGTACAAAAGGGCGTGATTTGCACTTGTTGTTCATTTGGGCGGGTCGAGAGTCCAAATGAGTTTGTATTGATGTTTATGTGATTAATGGGATAGGTACTTTCCATTGGCGAGTTGCGAATTATTCGGTAGCACTCTTCAAGACGACAAGGTGAGTGTTAATATCCTATGTGCTTATGTATGTGTAGGATGGGTGCGGGTCGGGTGAAGTGGTTCTCGGTTATAGGGCTCACTTCACATATAGGTGGATTTAATGAACTTGTGTATAGGTCCAATTAGCACGGTTGTGCATTTTGGTTGACCACCTTTGGCGAGGTGCACACTTTGTGTGTACGTTATCACATGTGCTTGTGATGTGGATTATATAACCCCAATGGCGAAGGGATGATTTTGAGTTGTGAATTGGATAACCCCGATGATGTGGATTTTTATAAATCCCGGGACCGTGGGTTTTGATGTGGGAAGTGAATCACGTGTGGATGCGGATTCACGATGACTCGTGTAGTTTGGTCATCTTATTGAGGTAGTAATATCGTGTGGTTGTGGATTTACTAAGGCTCGTGTAGTTCGGCCAACCTCGATGATGTTGTGTTATTGAAGATAGTAGTCTCGTGTGGATGCGGATTTACTAAGGCTCGTGTAGTTCATCCAATCTTCATTTCGGTATTTGGTAGTTGGTTTCGGTATTGGGTTAAAGGGTTAACCTTTGGCGGTTTACGCTTTGTTATATATATGTATATATATTGTTGTATTGTTGTGTTGTAGCTAACCCTCCAGGTGTAGCTTATTGGCGTTTTACATATCGTTGTTGGTGTACTTATTGTTGACCTTGGATTGTTGTATAGCGATCGTACAGTATGCTTAGTTTAGGTTTCCTTTATACTTGGATGCCCCGGTATGTGCTATTTGATTATTATTGTGTGGCGTGTCCATTTTATGCATAAATATGCATGTAGTATATTCTCACTCACTAAGCATTAGCTTACCCTCTCGTTGTTGATATTTTTATAGGTTCGCGTGATGGTGGCTCGGGTAAGCGTGGGGACTAGTGGACTTGCGTAGTTGCTTTAGAAGGCATGCTTTTGGACTCGATTTAGGATTGGGTAGCGTAGTCCCAATCACTATGCTCGGTTTTGTGTAAAAGTAACTAGTCGGGTCATGAGTAATAACCGGGATATGATTTTAACTAACGTATTATTGTATTAAGGAGTTTTACTTTATTATGGTATGTTTTTAAGTTCGTTGAACTTACTTTGATAACAGATACGTTTTGGAAATTGTGTAATGGGACCTAAAGTGTTATTTAATGTATATTAAAAGGGAAAAATTTGTATGGGCCGGAAATTGACTGGTTGGGTCGTTACAAGTGGTATCAGATGTGATGGCCCGCCAAAATCCCTATTGACGCAGCACATCATTCATCGGTCCCATTGCGAGGTTTGCCCTCTATATGATACGTTTTACAAACATTGCATTCATTTCAAAAGACGCGCTTTCTATATAAGAAAGTTTTAAAATATGTATACATTTTTAAAGCATGTATATAAATGTTTTAGACTCGTGGTGATTTCTACATATAGACAATCCCAATAAATGATAGTTCATAATAATACATCAGTTGACTAAACAGTCAAAATATAATACATATTAATGTTTGAATGCAAAGTTTCCTTGAAAAATATGCCATGTAAGACTCCATGCACATAGCAGTTAAACAGCGGAAGCTTCTTTAATACATGAGAATAAATATGCTTTAAAGTGTCAACAAAAAGGTTGGTGAGTTCATAGTTTTATTATAAATAATGATTTTCAATAGTTGTAATAGACCACAAGATTTGAGTTTCATAAATAACCATACACTCGTAAGTGTATAAAAAGCATTCTATAAGTTGTAGGCACCCGGTAACAAGCCTTAACGTTCATGTTTTACCCTCTGAAAGTACACCGAATCAGGTGTGTTATATAAACCTCGAAGTACTAAAGCATCCCATAGTCAGGATGGGGTTTGTCAGGCTCAATAGATCTATCTTTAGGATTCGCGCCTACCAGTCATACACCAGTAGTTATAGTTACCAAGCTAAGGGGATATTTCTGGTTTAAACCCACGTAGAATTAGTTTTAGTACTTGTGCCTATTTCTTAAAACAGTTATAAAATATGCATGTATTCTCAGTCCAAAAATATATAATGCAAAAGCATTTAAAAAGGGAGCTATGAAAACTCACGTATTAATATTGTGGTTCAATATTGCAGAAAAAGTATGCAGACGCAACGGAAATGATAAATGCAAGATTGACCTTTGATTCACGAACAATACCCCCGATCAATACCCATAACCTCTTTATTTAATACCCATGAATTCCTTAGCTTTAAACCATTTGAAAAACCCATTTTGAAATCACTTGAACATAACCTTGTCGTAGTATTTTATGTATATTTTGTAACCATAATACTAATACTACTAATTAATAATAAGATTAAGAATAATAATATTAAGAATAATATAATAATTATAATAATAATAACAATAATATAGTTAATTACGGAGTAACATATGATCTATATGTGATATGTGTGATTTCAACTAGAACATGAACGTAGTATATATAAGTAAATATAATAATATTGAAATAGAATATAATAATATAATATTATAATAAAGTAATAATATAATAATAATATAATAATATGAAAATAAAAACGTGTGAATTAGAATTCAATAATATATGCCGACAGTTTTCACGGACCGGCATTTCGTACTCTGTTGCTAATAATTGACGGGTAAAAATATAAATAAAAATTCCACTTTTTATATTTGAATATATATATATATATATATATATATATATATATATATATATATATATATATATATATATATATATATATATATATATATATGTTTTGGTCTTAAGCTTTATAAATTTAGTTGTAAAAAGGTTCGTTTATAAAGTTTATAAGCGTAATATGTGTTTTCCTAGTTTTTGCCTGGACAAAGATATATAATATAATATAAATTTTAATATAATATTATAATCAATATAATAATATAATAATATTGAAATAAAATATAATAATATAATAAAAAATTTCTTTGAATCATAAATTTTTAAAAAGTCGTATTTATTAAATACTTCGGGGGTATTTTATGTAACTTATAATTAATAATTTCAATCATGTCGCATTCATGTGAATAGTAGATGAATTAATTTCGTTTCATTTACTATTCAATGAATAGTAAATAAATTAATTTAAATTTAACTATTTAAGCTATACGTTGTTGTACGTTGTGCTTTACAAATTGTACATTTTTAATTTAACTTCGTTTCTTAAAAAAAATTACAAAAATTATATCATAAAAATAAAATGACTTAATATGTAAAATTTTTAATTTGAAATAGCATCATTTAATAGTAAATTTTTTATCATTTCATATATAAATATTATAAAACTTAGTTTTCTAGAACTAATTATATTCAAAATCATTTTATTAAGAGGTTATAATAATAGAAATTATTATATCATAAAACGTTTTCATTTAAGAAAGTAAAATCATATATAAATTATGACGTGTTCGAGTTTTAAATTATATGTTGTTCGTGAATCGTAGGGTAAAGTCCAATGGTTAATTAAATGCATGAAAAAATATTTTAATGCAACACATCATTTGCTTATCTTGTCGGAGTTATCAGAGTTTAAATTTGACCGAAATATTCGGGTCATGACAATACCTACCCGTTAAAAGAAATTTCGTCCCGAAATTTGGTTAAGGAAAGTTGATAACGAAAACGAGGATATTTTTGTATCACGAAATATGATATAACTTGAATTCTTTAAATGAATTCGATTGTTAGTATAATCATTATCAAAGAAAATGATAAGATCGATGAATGGAGTATTTCGAGTACCCTAAATGGGTCGGGTTCCGTTTTATGATAAGCACAAGTTCAATAAATTTCTCACTATTGAGAAATACAAATGAAATGATAAAGATTTCTCCGAAAATACGATAGATAGGATTTCAAATGAGCATAACTAGTGTTATAAGTAGAAAGAAAAATGTAATGGCACGATTATATTAGCAAACTACTGGAATCACGGAAAGTATAGAACTATCAAGAAAATACATTCTTGGTATATTCAGATGTTAAGTAAAATAAAAGAGTCGCGTAACATGATACATGGTGAGGGTAATGTTGATCAAGTACTACCTTCATCATGTGCCATTAGAACTTTCGCATGACTTACTATAATATAATCACGTTGATCGGGTGTCATTATATTACACTAACTCATGCTTTCATTCTAACACTACTCTATAATATCAATGCACTTAAATTCGAATGTTACAAAAATTTTGAAACTAAAACAGTTTCCGTTATGATGTAATACAGATAATGCGAAGAGATAATTAATTTCAGACAAGAATAGTTATGGAGGTATTTTTCAGAAATATTGAGGATATTTATAATGGAAGATACGATGATATATTAGAATTTAAAAAAAAAAAAATCAAAGGATGATGAAGAAAATTCTTCTGCAAGGATTTAGAATACGTAAAGAGATTGCATATCTTCTAAGATTTCCATCAGAAAATGAATTATCTAAATTCTTTAGGTACGGGTTTAGTCCTTGTGATTTGTCAACAGCCTCCTTCATAGTTTGCTCAATCCATTTTTTAGTTCCAAATTTCTTTTCTAACATACTTTTCTTTATTATCAACTTTTGACTATTAAGACCATCAACAGCTTTGGCTACTTCATCCGCATTCTCATATATAATGAGTCCAATTCGTTGATGTTCAATCTGAGGTGCTTTCAAGAATTTTGAATTGGAGTGTTTGAACGCAGGTTGTATCAGTTAGTATATGACGGTGGAGGTGAAATCATCGCGAATTATGAAAGATACGAATAATATTCTCCTCGATTTTATGAATAACATTTTGAATTCAAAGTATGGTTTCGAAGGATGTAGGAATTTAAGATTGATGACAATTCTTAAATCTTGACTTGGATTTTGATTTGTCAAAATCAGAATATGTAATTGAATTGGCATGGAAAATGGTTGTCTTGATTTTTGTGAAATGATGTATGTTGCTATGAAAGGAGAGAGTATAATTAACGATTGTCGAAACATCAGCGTAACATATTAATGTGAACTTAATTATTTCTCAGGTATTACCTACCCATTAAAATAAAATTTCACAAGTAATATTTTGTACAAAAGAATTTATATTACAGTCTTTATGAAAATATATGTATGTATATTTTCTTCAGATGTAATATGGATTTAATGAGTTAATATTATATTAATCTCATTTAGTTTACGGTTGGAACTAGAAATGAATAATCCCTAAAACTTTAGAGATTACATAATCTTTGCGGAGTATTTCACTAATGTAATTAATACATCATTATTTATTTTTATTGATATTCCTTGGTGAAGGATGTTGATGCTCATGAAATACTTGTGAATTTCGCAAAGTACGAATGATGTTTTCTGGAAAGTTTCGAGTATATTGAAAATGGGAGTGTAAAATCAAACATGTAGTTGAATAATACACTTGGTTTATTATGAAATGGAATTCATTGGTTTGAAACAGAGATTGTAGTTAACTAAGGATGTACATTGTGACGACCCGGAAATTTTTGACCAAATTTAAACTTAATCTTTATATGGTTTCGACATGATAAGCAAAGTCTATTAAATTGAATTTCAAAATTTTTGAACTATTTTATGAAATCATTTGACCTTCGACCATTTCCGACGATTCACGAACAATTAATTGTAACTTGTTATGTGTGTGTGTGTGTGTGTATATATATATATATATATATATATATATATATATATATATATATAATAATTAGAAACATAATTTTAAATATTGTATGTTGTTGTTACTAAAATTTATTTATGTAAAGTAAAATAAAAATAGGATATTATAATGATTATTATTTAAAAAGTATCTATATATATAAATAAAGTGTATTGAATATATATATATATATATATATATATATATATATATATATATATATATATATATAGTTTCGAATTTATTTGGAAAATGATAGTAACACTCAATTATCATTCGATTGATAATGAACAAGTTATAGACGAACTTATGTGATTTAAAATAAACGGTGATCCGAAAATGAGCTATATAAATTTTAGGCTTATTAAAAAATATATTTAGAAGCTAATTAATAAATTTCAACACTTTTCATATTTTACCCAGAATCGAGAGGGACAGTTGATGTAATTTTTATTTAATAAATTAATGATCGAATATTATACCATAATGACTAAAATAAGTAAAGAAAATTAATATAAAAATTTAGGATTTCTCTAAATACTTTTATCCGCCACTGATTGACAATAAACTACAATACCCACTCTGTAGAAACTGTCGGTACAAAATATCTAATTAAAAGTTATCGCTGCTGTACTATTATTTGTGCTTATTCATTTCACTTACTCTATTAGACATCTTATTATTATTCTAATATTATTTTATTTATTATTTCTTTCACTATATTTGTATGTATATGAATATGTGTTATGCACACCTATCTTGATAGATTCGTTCTTCAAACGCAACCCACTTATTTCATTACCCGTGAATTGATTTGATTGGAGAAGTACATGTGCATAATTGAAACTTTACGGATATATTAATATAATGCATGTATCACTTATTCATCTCACTTGAAAACATCATCATTTTAATTTTTTTTTTCTTTCTGAGTTCTATCCACAAGTAAACCCACCATCTTCACTTCCTTCATCTTTCTGTATTACTCTTTACTTGATTCAGCTCAACACAAGTTCAAGAACACTTATGAGCTACAACTAATCGTCATGTGCTGCAGCTGTTTTGATCATCATCCACCATCAAGCACCACTCTCACCACTTTCCTTTTTCAAGAACAATCACCATCGTTATTTTAGTTTTCTTATTCGTATTCCGTGTATGTGCAACAAGCGAGGTAATCGAAAATTACCACTATAACACCCATCTATCTTCACCATCATCGACTACTTACACTACCCAAACAACCACAATAGTATCAAAAATCAGCTTATGCTGCACTTGTTCATCTGTTTGAAACTTTCTTGTTTTATTTTGTTTCTATTCGAACCAACCAAGAACAAACTCATCACCATTATAAATCACCTTTCGTAACCACCACCACCGAAACCTTTCTGCCTTTGTTGTTGCTATTCCATCGATCATCACAAGCATAATCACAACAAACAACCTTCGTGACCTTTATTCTCGACAAGTATCATCATCCATATCAAACTCAATTACTACTCATCTATATTACTACTATATTCATTACCTACTTCGATTAGTTCAAACCTCAAACCCAATTGTAATGTTTGATCGATTAAACCCAACAACAACACATAAATCATTAACTGCTATAACTGATTTCTGCTTGATGATCATTGTTCAAACCATTTTATACTTACCCTACCATCATACATCACCAACTAAGAAACTATGTTCCTGTTTTATTTCTACCTCTATTCGTTGTTCAACAAACCAAAATTGAGTGGTACTGCAACAGCAGATAAAACTATACTTGTATCTGTTTTAGCCACGAAACCAAACTCACCATCACAAAACACAGCACCAAATCTTCATCTTTAAACCCAATTAATCAATATCGAAATCACCATCTCTCATCTATAACCGCCACCATAAACCGCGTTTTATCTCTGCTTCCTAATCATCTTCGAAACCAACCAACACCAAATATTACTTCTTATTTCTCAGTCATTAACAATACTGCTCAAATCCACACATATACGTATCCGTTCACCAAAAAATACTATTTTCATTCAATTCAATTATATATTCAGATTTTGACCGATCAGAATCCAAGTCAAGATTTGACAAGTGGCATAATGAAGAAAATAATGGACAAAATAAAATTTATTAGTAACCAATTAATTAACTGCGTAAAATTTCTTCATCATCTTCTGATTTTAAATATTTTAAATTCTAAGATTATATATTGGACTATTGGACTACTAACCTTGGACAATTAAAAAAGTATTAAAAGAGTAGAAAATATTAATTACAACACATTTTGACTTAAAATATCGTTAATAAATTACATCTACTACAGTTAAATATTTCATCAAGTTTGCCACTTGATTTTATCTTAAACCTCATTTGTATCTTGACGATTACAATCTGGGTTCAAGCCTTTCATGATTCTTAAAAACACCTCAATCAAGAGGATGAACCAATCGCACTTCATCTACGGAAGAAAAGATTGATGCATATAGTTATGCACTTGAACTTACTCGGAATCTGAATAAATGTTTAAAACGTATCGGTGCTAGCTCCTTTGGCGTTGTTATTACCGAAAATCACTTTGCAATTCCTTTCCAAATTAGCCAATTTTGTCATAGCTTCAGCAAATCAATTTCGACATTTCATTCGAATTAGCCTTATTATAACCTTGATATATAAGTTTGCCCTTCATCATCGTTACCGGAGAACCGTTTATATTCCACCACATTAACAGTAAACTTACCAGCAACTTCATTGATCTTTGACTTTCTGAAAAGTTATTATATTCAGTGAAATTCTATCATATATTCATCCGCATCGTGTAACGAGAATTGCCATATCAATTACCGGAGATCAGCAATCAGTATTTTGAAATCTCGCAGCAGGTCTACATTAACAGTTATATGTATACATATAACCTTTATCTCTTAGAATTATGACTTTCCATTCTGAAATTTTGAAAAGCACCCAGTCTATGAATCAATACTCTGAATTTTGAAAAGTTGAATGAAGCAACAAAAACTGTAAACGACCTTAACAGTCGAAAGTTTGATGATAAAGAAGGATACGTTGGAAAAGCTCAGAAAAGTTGGAACTGGAAAACGGATTGAGCAAACCATGAAGGAGACTCTGAACGAATCACAAGGACTAAAACTGTACATAAAGAATCCAGATGATTCTGTTTCTGTTGAAATCTCTAGCGAATACCTTGCTCCTTAAACACTCAAAATCATCGTGAATGAATTTCTTCATCACAATTTGATTCAAAAATTCTAAGATATTATCGTATCTTTCATCATTAATATCCTCAATATTTCTGAAGATACCTTCATAAATATTCTCGTCCAATATTAATTATCTCTCCGCGCTATCTGTGTTATATCATAAAAGGAAACTGTTTTAGTTTCTATATTCTGTAAGCCATCGAGTTTAAAATAAGAATGCTTTTGAAGTAGTGTTGGGAACTGAGGCATGAGTTAGTATAATATAATGACACTTGATCAACGTGATTATATTACAGTAAGTCATGCTGAGTTTCTAAATGGAATGTGATGATTCACAGATCATAACGTCATCATATGCCATGTTACACGACTCTCGTATTCTATTTAACCTCTAAAAATATCAAGAAAATATTTCTTGATGATTCAGTCTTTTCCAGGATATTCTGGTAATTTGACAAATCAAAATCGTGCCATTTTGATTTCCTTCTTAGAACATTAACTATGATCATTCTGAAATTCATATCTGCAAATTCTGGACCATTACAAGCGGTGATTAATCTCAAGAAGAAGAAACGAAAGGACAAAACTCCAAAATAGAAATTGGGGGTGTAAATCACAGCAAATAGAAGAGATCATTAAGCGTGGATATCAATAATTATGGAGAGACAAAGACAGGGTGAGATTATGAAAACCACCATCCCAAGAGCGTTATAGAAGTAAAAATGTTCTTCTGGTGGAAGATAGAAAAGAAAAATAACAATAAATATGGTTAATATAATAGCAAGGATCAATACAGGATTGAGCATATTTTAAGAGTAAGAATTAAGAAAGAAGGTATAGAAATGATGAAAATAATGGGACAGCAACGGTAAATATATAATGGAAGTATCCAACGGATCAATCAAGACAGATTATCGCATTTAATTAAAGAGATCTTAATTTCCTCATTTACCGAAGAATCAGATCTTTTAGATTTCGAAGATCTTCTTTAAATCCCTTGAATTCCGGACTTCAACAGTAACTACATCAAAAGCTAAGACGAACCTCTATTTTCTTCATTTCACTCTTTTGTGACAGCTTCACTAGTACGCTTCATATAATCGAATTGTTTTACCTATATTAATTAATAATGATAAAACTTTATTTATCAACTCGTATTCGTCATGAAAACATTCTTATCGGTAGCCATGACGACCTCGATCAAATTTCGGGACAAAATTTCTTTAACGGGTAGGTACTCCCGGAAATTTTTGACGAAATTTAAACTTAATCTTTATATGGTTTCGACATGATAAGCAAAGTCTATTAAATTGAATTTCAAAATTTTTGAACTATTTTATGAAATCATTTGACCTTCGACCATTTCCGATGATTCACGAACAATTAATTGTAACTTGTTATGTGTGTGTGTGTGTGTTTAAATATCTATTTGAATATATATGATAAGTTGAAATATTTATTATTAAAATTTATTTATAAATAACTTCCAATGTGTATTTAAAAACTGATTTATGTATATTAAAAAGATATATACATATATATAATTTCAAGTTATTTAGTAAACGATAGTAACATTTTCAAATTGCTACAGTACCCAAAATGCTACAGTGTTTTCGAAAATCACTATTTACTATAGTGAAATTGACTTTGCTACAGTGAATTGCTACAGTAAAAATTACCTTTGCTACAGTAACTTTGCTACAGTGGTATAGTTTATGGATGATTTAAGACTATATTTTGACAAAGGTACGATTCACGAAACGTAAAGTACGAGTTTTCTCAGTATACGATAGGACGTTCGAAAAATCGAAACCGGGACATAAGTCGAGTGACGACGTACGACTTATCGGAACGAAAAGTACAAGTCAACTATGCACGTGAATATAATATATTATATATATAATTAATATAAATTATATATAATATATATTATTTTTAAAATATGTCGACGAGCTTGATGACAAACAATATGTGAGCTGGAAGGGGAGGCCATGCGATCGCATGGCCACAGGCCTTCAAACCCATGCGATCGCATGGCAGTGTTTGTCAGGCCACATCTATAAATTCCAGTTTTTTCGCTCGATTAAAATCACACACATATACAAATATATATACTCCGTAATATTATTTATTATTATTATTATTATTATTATTATTATTATTATTATTATTATTATTATTATTATTATTATTATTATTATTATTATTATTATTAATAAGATTATTATTAATCGTATTATTTTTTATTATTAGTGTTATTATTTTTGCGATACAAAAATAATAATGTACATAAAATATTACGACGGAGTGCTGTCCAAGTAATTTTCAAAACGAGTTTCCGAGCGAGCTAGAGTTAAGGAAAATATGGGTTATTGCCTAGGAAATTATGGGTAATGTTCGGGGGTATTTTTGTGAATCAAACCTCGTGTTTATCATCTCCGATGCGTCTACGTGCTTTCCTGCAATATTGTATATCAATATTAAAGTGTGAGTTTCATATGATCCCTTTTACTCTTTACGTTTTTGGGCTGAGAATACATGCAATGCTTTTATAATTGTATTACTAAATGGATACAAATGCTAAAACTGATTTTGCGTGAGTTTCATTTGCTTCCTTTTTAATTGCTTTTGCAATATACATTTTTGGGCTGAGAATACATGCAATTTATTTTAAACGCAATGGATACAAGTACATACTTAATTCTACACTGAGTTTAAACCGAAAATCCCTTAGCTTTGGTAACTAGTAACTGCCAGTACATAGGATGTGGACTGGTGGGCGCGAATAATAGTATATGGATCCATAGGGCTTGACATCCCCGTCCGAGCTAGAGCGCTAGCCTTTTAACGGACGTGTGTTATTTGAGTTTAGGACACGTTGGTTTGCGTGTATTAAAACGAATGGGGTATTTATCATTATAACGTTAAAGTTTAGTTACCAGGGTGCTCTGTTATGTAGAATCTATTGATAAACGTTTCTGGATGAAACAACTGAAATCTTGTGATCCATTTTTATATAATCTATTGATAAACGTTTCTGGATGAAACAACTGAAATCTTGTGATCCATTTTTATATAATCTATTGATAAACGTTTCTGGATTAAACAACTGAAATATTGTGATCCACTTTTATATACAGATTATGAGAAACCCTAAAACTATGAACTCACTAACCTTTGTGTTGACACTTGTTAGCATGTTTATTCTCAGGTTTCCTAGAAGTCTTCCGCTGTTTGCTTATATGTTAGACAAGCTACAGCATGGAGTCATACATGGCATATTTTTCAAGGAAACGTTGTATTCACCAAATCATCACCATGTATCTTATTTTGACTGCATTGTCAATGGAAGTACTATTGTAAACTATTATTTACAGTGATTGTCTATATGTAGAAATCATCAGATGTCGAAAACCTTTGATTTAAATATTCATTTATGGTGTGCCTTTTCAAAAGAATGCAATGTTTACAAAACGTATCATATAGAGGTCAAATACCTCGCAATGAAATCAATGAATGACGTATTGTCCATATGGATTTGGAGCGATCGTCATAGTTGGTATCAGAGCGTTGGTCCTAGCGAACCAGGTCTTGCATGAGTGTTTCTAACTGATAGTTGTTATGATGCATTAGTAAGTCTGGACTTCGACCGTGTCTGCATGTCAAAAGTTTTGCTTATCATTTCTTGTCGGAAATTACATGTTTATCATCTTAAGTCTAAACGCGTCTTATTGCATTGATTGCATAGATAGTGTATAGACAAAATTCATATCTTAGTGTATCTGTTACTGTAAACATTTTCCTGACATCTTCCGAAAATTCCTCCATGATTTATGGAATTTTGGTATTATATATACATATGTAAATTATGTATTGAAGAGTACCAATCTAAATTCTATAATCTATTTCATATCAAAAATCATCTCTCTAATTATACAAGACGGATCCCGTATCTAGTTGAAATTCCTTAAACTCCGACAGCTATTCCGATATGGATATTCACCTGAATTCCGAAGACAGTGTAACCGGAATGGATCAACAAATCAGCCATCACCTATTCTGGATGAATTGGGGATGGGTTCGTAGCCTACTTAATTATTGGAGACAATAAGAAGGCGATCCCTTCCATCCACCACATTGCCCTCTTGGCGAAGAACCTGAAGCACTTACCGGCGAACCCGTTCGTAATACCATTTTCTCTCTCATCTCTAGAATATCTCGTCATGATCATATACTCTCTCAAATTCTGGATCTTATTCATCCACTCGTCCGAACCGCCAATCATCCCGGTGTAGTAGAAGAAGTCAACGAGCTTCGCGCTCGGGTAGTGGCTTTGGAGAATATGGTGCAAAGGTTACAAGCACCAGCAGAATCTCCGGCATCAACAGTACCACCGATAACAACACCAACAGTGCCATTACCACCACCAACAACATCCGCACCGCAAGCCTCAACATCACCATATGTACCTTGAACATCAACGTCATACGCATCGTAGTTACCAAGAAATACCAGCAACAATAACCGATGAAGTATTAACTTATTTCCCCTGAAGAAATTTTATGTATATTTAATATATATGAATTTTGAAATCAAAATAAATCTTTTCGTACTAAGCTATTACGTGTGAATCTTAACTGGTAGGTACTACTCGGTTAGTTCATATTACTAATATGCAATGATGTACATCCTTCCTTAACAACTTAACCATTGTTAACTACAATCTCTTTTTCAACTTAATGAATTCCATTTCATAATAAACCAAGTGTATTATTCAATTACATAATTGATTTTACATTTTCATTTTCGATGTACTCGAAACTTTCCAGAAAACATCATCTGTGCCTTGTAAGGTTCACAAAGATTCTACAAGCATCAACATCCTTCACCGAGAAATAAGAATAAATAATGGAGTATCGATTACATTAGCGAAATACTCCGCAAAGATTATGTAATCTTTAATGTTTTAGAGATTAATCATTTCTAAGTCAAGTCGAAAATCAATTGAGCTTAATATGATATTAACTTATTAAATCTGTATTAGATTTGAAAAAAAAAAATATACATACATATATTTTCATAAAGACGGTAATAAAAAAAAAATTCTTTTGTACAAAGTATTAATTGTGAAATCTTTAACGGGTAGGTACTACTCGAGAAATATTTAAGTTCACAATTAATATGTTACACTGTACATTCTTCAATTTTGATTCAAAAATCATTAACTATACTCACTATCTTCACAATGATACACAATCATTTCATACAAATTCAATCACATATTCTGATATCGACGGATCAGAATCCAACCCATAACTCTGAACCGGTGACATCATTCTTAGATCTTTACATCTTTCAAAGCTATACTTTGACTTCAAAACTATGCAAGATCCTTTAGCATTGTTTTTACCGAAAATAACCTTGCAATTCCTTTTCAAAGTATCCAGTATTATCAACCATTCAACCAGTCAACGACGACCTTTCAGACTTGTAATTTTGGCATATACGTTTTCGTTACTGGGAAACCTTTCATGTTCCACCACATTAGCAGTAAATTTACCAACAACTTTATTAATCCTTGACCTTTCGAAAAGTCCTTATACTCATTGAAACCCTATCATGTACTCATCTACATCTTGTAACAATAATTGCCATACCAACCACCGGGAATTAGCAATCAGTATTATGAATCTCGCATCATTTTCTACGACAACAGTTATATATAGATAACATCCAACTTCTAGACTTACATACTTCGAATGTGAAGTTTCTGAAAAACATACAAACTATGAACTAGTTCTCTGAAAGTGGAAAAATGCTGATGAAGCAGCAAAAACTGTAAACAACCTTAACAGTCAAAAGTTTGATGATAAAGAATAGTATGGTGGTAAAGCTGAGAAAAAGAGAAGGTTTGGAACTAAAAAACGGATTGAGTAAAGTATGAAAGAGGCTGTGGATAAATCACAAAGACTGAACCTGCCTTCAAAGAATCCAAATGACTGAGTGACTGCTGAAACCATTAGTAAGAACCTTACTTCTTATTCTAAACCTTCACAGACAGATTTTCCGCATCATCCTCTGATATTAGAAATTCTAAGATATCATCGTATCTTTCATTATAAATATCCTCCACATTTCTGGAGATAATTTCATAATCATTCTTATCGAAAATCAATTTTCTCTTTACGATATCTGTGTTACACCATAAAAGAAACTATTTTAGTTTCTAAATTCTGAAACTTTCAAGTTTAAAATATAAATGTTTTGAAGTAATGTTGGGAATTGAAGCATGAGTTAATATAATATAATGACACTTGATCAACGTGATTATATTACAGTAAGTCATGCTGAGTTTCTAATGGAACGTGATAAAGGTTCACATATCATACCCTCATCATGAACCATGTTACATAACTCTTTCATTCTATATAATCTCTAAAAATATCAAGAAAATATTTTCTTAATGATTCGGTCTTTTTCGAGGTATTCTGGTAATTTGACAAGTCAGATTGTGCTATTACCATTTCTTTCTTAGAACATTAGTTATGTTCATCTGAAACTTCATACCTATGAATTCTGGACCATTATCCGCTTGACTTAAGGTCAGGAAGAAAAAACGAAAGCATGAAGCTCCGAAATATAATGGAAAATATAAAGCCCGATAACAACCCCGAAATTACAAACCGTGTATATCAATGCGTATAGCAATATAAAGACACGGTAGAATGAAAAACACTATAACCCCAAGGTAATAGTAGAAGAAAATAACTTCCTTTGGTGGCAGATGAAAAAGAAGAATGAAGGATACGATAGCCAGGAAAATATCAAGAATCAGAACTGGATTAAGCATTTTCACAATCTATTGGGATGTATGAAATAAGAAAGAAGATTATAGGAGTGTTGAAAATAAATGAAACGGAAGAGGTCAATTTATAGCAAAATATCGGACGCAGTAATAGAGTCAGATTACGCATTTAATCAAAGAATATTAATTTAAATTAATATAATACCATTTAATCAATTGAATTAAATATGTAAAGTAATATTAGTATTGTTGATATTAGTATTATTATTATTATAATTATAATTAAAATGTTATTATTATCAAAAATAAAGATTTTAAATATAGATGATATTATAAGAATAATTAAAATTTTAATTTAGTTGTATTAGTTAATGTTATTATTACATTATGAATATGATTAATAAAAGGTATCAATCTTATTTAAGAATTATTATATTCATTACTTTTATCATTAATATTAGTAATATTAATAATATTATTAATATACCGAATATGATTATTACTAGTAATTTTTATAATATTAACAGTATTCTTATTATTAATATAATATTATTTATAAACTAATAATACTAATTATTATTATTAATCATACATATATAGAAATCAAATAAAGAAAACGCATCTGCTTGCATCACTACCTTACAGTGTTAAAGTCTTGTTTATGTCCCTAATCCTGTACATGTATCGAATGATTTCATAGATAATGATCCAAAATCAGTTGAGTGTATCTATCAGTAATATATTTTTTTATCTTATTCTTTTGATTAACAACTTATGTACTTCCTGTCTAGGATCTGATACACGTCGACTTCACAAAATCAATTAGGATCCAAAAGTTGTTACCAATCAATTCCTAAGTTTAGATTTATCTGATTTTGTTATGAGTCTCACTCACTTTTATCTTCTTTTATTTTTTTTCTCCTTGTTCTGCGTAATGAATTCTATCAGCACAGTGTGCATATAAAGCCATCGATTATTACCGACTCATTTTGAAAACTCATTTAAATTCCATCACCTAGCTTATAACAACCCTCATATTTTCATACCCGAATTGACTAATTTGACTATAGGGTTGTTATCCATACGCAATATATAATTAAATTTGACATTGATCAAATATTTATTTTTAGTAGACACTTTTTGTTAACTAAAGTTTACACTAATTATATAAAATAACTTTAGTTAATATTAATATTAATGCGTATTATATTTAAAACTATATGAAACATAATTATCAATTAAATGATAAGTTATTTTAATCATTATATATATATTTTTAGCTTATAAAAAAAAGAGATTTTTTTATAAATTAAATAATGAGCCCATGAATTTTGACTAAATATTTTTAAAAACAAAAACTTATTAAAAACATTTTTAACATGTTTTTATTTTTTGTCAAAATTGGCACCTTTATTTTATTTATATTTTTTCTTTTCACCAACCATTTTTTTTTCTATAAATACCCACTTCCATTTCATAAAAACTTGTATCAAATCTTTGGAAAAACTCTCTCACAAACTTGGGAAAGTACTTGAGGTATTTTCTATATTTTTTATCGAATTGCTTTTATTTTTTGTATATTCATTAAAAATTCGAATTTAATATATATAAATTATTTTTACATGTTATAATTAGTATTATAAGTATTATGATGTATAAAAATAATTTTTATAATTTATGGAATATTATTTATAATTAAATACGAATTATGTAGTATTTAAACATAAAAACAATATAAAATTCGTAATAAAATATTAAACAGTAATAAAAATAATTATAATTTTTTTTGAGATTATTATACTTTTATAAACAAGCAAAAATTATAAAAATTAAATAAATGGGACGATTAGTATTTAAAAAGAATTTACTTTTGCATTATTCTAAACCGAGAGAAATAAGAAAGAAAATACAAAATAAATACAAACGTATATTAAATATATTTATAAAATTTTTATATGATTAGTAGCATCACTAGATACTTTAAAAAAATATAAAAATTAATTTTAAATTATTTTTCTTATTTATTTAATTATAGGCCGATTACAATGGTTAAATAATTAGAAAACATTAAATAAATAATATTTTGATATAAAATTTGATTTAATAATTTTTATAATATTTTTACATAATATAGAACCTGTAAAAAATATAAAATTATTTATTTAGGTCAATTTAATATTTATTACCTAATTAAATTTGATTAATATAAATCGAGTATATATATAAAGAAAAGTGGGAAATAAATACAAAAACTTGATAAAATTATTTTTATAAAATATCCTACTGAATTGTATAATTAACTAAGTTTATAAAAATTATAAATATAATATTTAATGAATTAATATTCGAATTAACATATATTATTATGATTTTCGATTAACATAAGTATATTACATATACTAAATTAATATTATTATTATAACTTACGGTTAATAACTAAGTATACTATATAATAAAGTATAATGCTTATAATGTAAGTTAATAACAATACATTATTAATAAACACTTATTTTATAACTATACTAATTTAATAATAATAACTTATAGTATATAATATAAGATAATCAAATTGTTAATACATTAATAAATATAATATAACATATAAACCTAAAGTGAAGGTTAATCAAAGATAATGTACAATTCATGTGAACTTCATCGCTACTCACGGTCGTAAGTGAATGATGTCTAGGTTGCCATTTATGGGTAAGCTTGTGGATCTCGAATGCCATGACTTAGATTCTGGTCAAGAGTCCTGGGCCCCCGGTTACATCTGGTCATTCCTGACTTATTTGATAGCAACGAAGTTTGAGTAAAGTTATACAACGTCTTGCTAAAGATTAACCCGAACTTTCTAAAATTGGAAAATTACTATAAGTGGAAACTTTCCATAAATAGTAACCTTCCGAAAATGAAAATTCTTTAGTGAACCATTACTATCAATATAGTACTATATACTATTGTCTGTTAGGCAATGTCTGATCATACGTTCTATCTCTAGGTTGAGATCTCGGTCACGTCCTTCCGTTCAATTCTTTCGTGAAATACTCTTTTGTGCTGCTAAGGTGAACTTCATAGCCCCACTTTTTACTGTTTCATAACTGTTTTATAACTTTTGGGGTGAGACACATGCTTGCTTTATAACTGTTTTATGCTTAGACACAAGTACTAAATTATTAACTATGCTGTCATGCTTTGATTCATGCTAAATCCCTACCGTAATATCGTTAATTGCTACGTTTAAATGCAAACTTAATTATTGTGAGTAGGCCTATTGAGAGTAACGTCTCTAACCATTCCACCGTTGGTCTTTGGTTACATAATAATGATTCCACGACACTGACAGTACAAGGTGTCATAGGGTAAACTTGTTTAGTAGCGATATTACAAAATGCAGCAACACTTTTAGATTGATATTTCTATATCAATCAACTTTAAACTAAATCTTGTGGTCTAAAACTTTGGATATTATTTATAAACCTGTGAATTTCACTCAACCTTTTTGGTTGACACTTTAAGCATGTTTTGTCTCAGGTGATGTTTGAGCTAGCTGTTTGCAACTTTGTGATGATAGATTTGATGCTTGCATGGATTCCACATCGCATATTATATTTTAGTTCATAAACATTTATTTTACGTTTTAATAATAATGTAAACATGTATTACTGCTTCCGCTGTTTTATTAACAAAGGTTTTATTTAAAAAGTCTCATATAGAGTCGTTCTCGTTTATACAACTGTGTTATGATATGATTGGTCACAATTACCCCTGGTCCATTTTGGGGGGTGTGACATAGCTACTAGTCATCTGCAAATTTTCTTGAAGTAACCAGCAGACCTGATGTTGATTCACGATGATCAAACCACATAATTATCGATACATCTCCAACAATCCATCAACCAAGTAAATTCCCTTCTGTTTTCTTTGGCATCCCATAATAACCAACGAACACTCTTTTTATTACTCGTTTCATTATGAGTTAACCCAAACCATTATACTACTACTTCTAGCTTCGCAGCCTAAACCATCACCACCTTTTCTTATTCAGCCTTTATCACCACCACAACCAACATTGATCCATCATTATCATAAACAAAACAACCACCTGCCTTCTGCTACCTCAGTCGACTATTTCTGTTTTGAACCGAACACCATTCAACTTACAAACCTACTTATGATCAACCATCATGCCACCTTTCAAATCACCATTACAATACCAAAACCTACAAATGATATACGATATTAAATATTTTTATTTTAACGAACCCCCACCTCTATAATCCTGCTTTTCTTCCACAGAAAACCACCACCACTTTAACCTTTGTACTTCTTCTTATTGCATCGATCCTCTTTTATAATACACCTGCAACAGCCGTATTCCTTTGAGTTTATTTTCAGTCGACAAACATCAAGAAAATTGGTACGATACATTTACAATATAAAGGTTCTCAACTCGTATATATAAAATACATTATGCAATATTTTCTTTCAAAAGACATGTGAATCGAATATTGTGGGACAAGTAAAAGAAAAATAATGGCAGACAACCATTATTCAAACACTCCACTTGCAAATAAACCAACCCCAAATTTGCATATGGATCGTGACCTATTTTGGAGCCATCGAATTTTTAATGGATTACAATTGATGAGTTGTGATGTTTCTTTTCTATAATATGCTACCTTCCTAAAACCATATGGTTACAAAAAGAATTGCCTTTTTCTGTTGATCTTTTGTTACGAACCCCACTTCCATTAGTCAATACATTGGTGCCTTCCTTATTTTGTTAATGTGTGCCGACACATTTAAAAAAAAAACATTAAGCTAATTGAATTATTAAAGGCCACGAGTACCTTATCTTTTTGCTGTGGGATCGGGATTGATAGGAGGTGAAGAAAAGAAAACGAATCCTTTATTGTTTGTGGTTGGACCGAGGGCTTCATTCACTAGATTGGGCCGCGATTGTTGTTTTACAGTTGGGCTAATCTTGGGCCTTTTTCATTCGCTGGGCTGCCATCATAGTTGGGCCGGATGGATATGACTCCATTACTGCAGCAAACCGTCTTTTATATTTTTTTTTACGAATATTGATGAAGATAGGAGTTGAGTCACGATGAAGGATAGTTATGATTATGATTATGATAAGGATCGTATTACAATTATGGTTATAGTTTAAGATGATGATTTTGATGGCGAAATAGATAAAATAAGATGATGATGATTTCGATAAGATGTTAAACGATAATGTTTATAGCGAATTAATATTGCTAATGATTGATGTATATGCTGATGAAATTATGATAGATACATGAGGATAGATTATAAAATTCGCTGCTATGATTATAGTAATAATCGGTACCAAATTAGGATGAGTTAGAATGGATGATGATGTTGGAATATTGATGATGAAGTTGATGAAATAGAACACGAGATATACTAATTAGATTGGGTATTAATTCAGAAAGGAATCAAACAAAGAGATGGTTAAAGGTGTTAGGGATTAAGCGGATGGTTGTGGGTTCAAGCCGGTCAGGGGCATTTAATTTTTTTTAAGGACTTGCTACATGAAGGTAGTCTTTCAATTTTTATTTTTATTATTATTATTATTATTATTATTATTTTTTTTTTCATAACAACTATTATTATTATTATTGTAAAATATAACAACTTTTATTTACTATTATTATCAATATTATTTTATCAAATAACTATTAGTTATATAAAACTATATTTACTACACATAATATAATTATATTAATACTTTTATAATTAATAAGGTTATTAATGAAAAACCTAATTAAAATAACAATTAAATCTATGATAATAAATAAATTTGTTCGATTATCATTTTATGTGTTAATATATATACTTAATATAGGTTCGTGAATCCGAGGCCAACCCTATACTTGTTCAATGCCGTCATATGTATTTTTACTACAAAATACAGTATGGTGAGTTCATTTGCTCCCTTTTTACTCATTACATTTTTGGGCTGAGAATACATGCAAATGCTTTATTAACTGTTTTACAATATTTATATGCGTGAGTTCATTTAATTCCCTTTTACTCTTTACATTTTTGGGACTGAGAATACATGCGCTGTTTTTACAACTGCTTTATTAAATGCTTTTGAAATACATTTTGAACTGCGAATACATGAAATGCTTTTATAAATGTTTGACGAGATAGACACAAGCAAAACATTCCTCGAATGTATTATTATGCAGACAGAAGTTCTGTGGATTATTATTGAATTATGTGGACATGATAATTGCCACCGTTGAATTATGTGGACATGATAATTGTCACCATTGAATTATGTGGACATGATAATTGCCACCAATTGATGTGAATGTTATGTATCGAGAGAATGATTTTATACACAGGTTATGTGTATGTTATTTTTGTGCACGAGATATGTGTACGGTTACTAAGATTTATGAAAGATGATTTCGTACACGAGAAAGGTGTACTGTATTTAAAAGATATCGCATGTACATTACAGGTGGGTATAGGATTCGGGTCCATTTGTACCATGCAACATTTAAATTTTGTGGTCTATCAAAATGATGAATTTTATTATTTTATGGTAAACTTATGAACTCACCAACCTTTTGGTTGACACTTTAAAGCATGTTTATTCTCAGGTATGAAAGAAATCTTCCGCTGTGCATTTGCTCATATTACATGGAGTCGTTCATGGCATATAGAGGTCAGAACCTCGTAATGGGACCAACTGTTGAAGACTTCGTCCAGATGGATTAGGACGGGTCACTACATGGGATGCGGATGTGGTTGTTGGTGGTGGTAATGATACTGTTGATGTTGATGATGGTACTGTTGATGTCGGTGATGCTGCTGGTGTTTGTGGTATTGAGGCTTCCGATGTGGATGTTATTAGCGGTACTGGTGTTGTTGATGGTGCTTGTAATCCTTGCACCATATTCTCCAAAGCCGTCACGCGAGCGCGAAGCTCGTTGACTTCTTCTATTACGCTAGGATGATTGTCGGTTCGGACGAGCCGGTGAATAAGATTCAGAATTTGGGATAGTATATAATAGTGATGAGATACTCTGGAAATGAGAGAGAAAAGGGTGTTTCGAACAGGTTCACCGGTAAGTGCTTCAGGTTCTTCACCAAGAGGTGAATGTGGTGGATGGAAGGGATCACCTTCTTCTTGTCTCCAATGGTTAAGTAGATTACGAACTCATCCCCAATTCATCCAGAATAGATGATGGCTAATTGGTTGATCCATTTCGGTTACGCTACTTTCGGAGCTCAGGTCGAATTCCATATCGGAATAATTGTCGAAATCCGAGGAATTTGAACTGGATGTGGGATCCATCTTGTATAATCAGGGAAAGAATTTTTGGTATGAAATAGATTATAGGACTTAGATTTGGTATTCTACAATACATAATTTACATATGTATATATAATATCAAAATCCCATAAATTACGGAGGAATCTTTGGAAGATGTTAGGCAAAGTTCACAGTAACAGATAAGCTAAGATAGGAATTCGTCTATACACTATTTATGCAATAAATGCATGAAAACGCGTCTAGACTTAAGAACGATAAGCAGGTAATTTCCGACAAGAAATGATGAGCAAAATTTATAATACGCAGATACGGTCTAAGTCCAGACTCACTAATGCATCCTAACAACTACTGGTTAGACACACTAATGCAAATTCTGGTTCGCTAAGACCAACGCTCTGATGCCAACTGTGATGGCCCGCCAAAATCCCTATTGACGCAACACATCATTCATCGGTCCCATTGCGAGGTTTGTCCTCTATATGATACGTTTTACAAACGTTGCATTCATTTCAAAAGACGCGCTTTCTATATAAGAAAGTTTTAAAATCTGTATACATTTTTAAAGCATGTATATAAATGTTTTCGGCTTGTGGTGATTTCTACATATAGACAATCCCAATAAATGATAGTTCATAATAATACATCAGTTGACTAAACAGTCAAAATATAATACATATTAATGTTTGAATGCAAAGTTTCCTTGAAAAATATGCCATGTAAGACTCCATGCACATAGCAGTTAAACAGCGGAAACTTCTTTAATACCTGAGAATAAACATGCTTTAAAGTGTCAACCAAAAAGGTTGGTGAGTTCATAGTTTTATCATAAATAATGATTTTCAATAGTTGTAATAGACCACAAGATTTCAGTTTCATAAATAACCATACACTCGCAAGTGTATAAAAAGCATTCTATAAGTTGTAGGCGCCCGGTAACAAGCCTTAACGTTCATGTTTTACCCTCTGAAAGTACACCGAATCAGGTGTGTTATATAAACCTCGAAGTACTAAATCATCCCATAGTCAGGATGGGGTTTGTCAGGCCCAATAGATCTATCTTTAGGATTCGCGCCTACCAGTCATACACCAGTAGTTATAGTTACCAAGCTAAGGGGATATTTCTGGTTTAAACCCACGTAGAATTAGTTTTAGTACTTGTGCCTATTTCTTAAAACAGTTATAAAATATGCATGTATTCTCAGCCCAAAAATATATAATGCAAAAGCATTTAAAAAGGGAGCTATGAAAACCCACGTATCAATATTGTGGTTCAATATTGCAGGAAAAGTATGCAGACGCAACGGAAATGATAAATGCAAGGTTGACCTTTGATTCACGAACAATACCCCCGATCAATACCCATAACCTCCTTATTTAATACCCATGAATTCCTTAGCTTTAAACCATATGAAAAACTCATTTTGAAATCACTTGAACATAACCTCTTCGTAGTATTTTATGTATATTCTGTAACCATAATACTAATACTACTAATTAATAATAAGATTAAGAATAATAATATTAAGAATAATAATTATAATAATAATAACAATAAAATAGTTAATTACGGAGTAACATATGATCTATATGTGATATGTGTGATTTCAACTAGAACATGAACATAGTATATATAAGTAAATATAATAATATAATAATATTGAAATAGAATATAATAACATAATATTATAATAAAGTAATAATATAATAATAATATAATAATAATATAATAATATAATAATATGAAAATAAAAATGTGTGAATTAGAATTCAATAATATATGCCGACAGTTTTCACGGACCGGCATTTCGTACTCTGTTGCTAATAATTGACGGGTAAAAATATAAATAAAAATTCCACTTTATATATATATATATATATATATATATATATATATATATATATATATATATATATATATATATATATATATATATATATATATATATATATATATATATCTGTTTTGGTCTTAAGCTTTATAAATTTAGTTGTAAAAAGGTTCGTTTATAAAGTTTATAAGCGTAATATGTGTTTTCCTAGTTTTTGACTGGACAAAGATATATAATATAATATAAATTTTAATATAATAATATAATCAATATAATAATATAATAATATTGAAATAAAACATAATAATATAATAATAAATTTCGAATCAAATTTGAATCGTAAATTTTTAAAAAGTCGTATTTATTAAATACTTCAGGGGTATTTTATGTAACTTATAATTAATAATTTCAATCATGTCGCTTTCATGTGAATAGTAGATGAATTAATTTCATTTCATTTACTATTCAATGAATAGTAAATAAATTAATTTAAATTTAACTATTTAAGCTACACGTTGTTGTACGTTGTGCTTTACAAATTGTACATTTTTAATTTAACTTCGTTTCTTAAAAAAAATTACAAAAATTATATCATAAAAATAAAACGACTTAATACGTAAAATTTTTAATTTGAAATAGCATCGTTTAATAGTAAATTTTTTATCATTTCATATATAAATATTATAAAATTTAGTTTTCTAGAACTAATTATATTCAAAATCATTTTATTAAGAGGTTATAATAATAGAAATTATTATATCATATAACGTTTTTATTTAAGAAAGTAAAATCATATATATATCATGACGTGTTCGAGTTTTAAATTATAGGTTATTCGTGAATCGTAGGGTAAAGTCCAATGGTTAATTAAATGTATGAAAAATTATTTTAATGCAACACATCAATTTGCTTATCTTGTCGGAGTTATCAGAGTTTAAATTTGACCGAAATTTTCGGGTCATGACATCAGAGCATGGTCTAAGGGATTTAGGCGACTTGAGATAGGAGCCTAGACTTGGACTTTTGTGTGTGCTTATTTGTTGCGGGACTTGTAGGTGAACTAACTAGGATTGTGACTTGTGTTATGATATTACTTCTTGCATGTGTTTTATCGCGTAGGATTTTTGTTTGTGTTGGTTACATCATCGAGTGAGGCGGTCGTTGTACTAATAAGTTGATACGGCGTGTGCGCGTACTAAGGACTTGCAAACCTTATCACGGGTGCAAATCATGTCTACAAGTGATGTACGACGAGTGTTGAGCAAGATGGGGCGGTGTTGTGCGTGTGGTTTTATACATTCGTGGACTAATCGTTTTTGCATTCTTTAGAATGACGACAAGAAACGGGATCGAGGCGAGCGACAATGAGTTTAACGCTAGAGTTGCGGCAGCCGTTGCGGAGAAAATGGGTGCGTTTCGAGAAGAAATGGATATGAAGTACTCCGAATTTCAAAGTAGTGGCGAAATGGAGCGTTGTCATAAGAGCTTCATGAGGACTAAACTTCCGATGTATGACGAGAAACCCGATCCTTTGGTAAGCACAACTTGGATCTCGGATGTCGAAGGGTATTTTCGTACTATTGATTGCCCTCCCGAGAAGAGGACACGACTCGCTACTAGCTTGTTGCGGGGTAGGGCGAAGGATTGGTTGGATAGTAAAATTGATATCATTGGTGGTGAAGCTTTTATGGGGTTATCGTGGGACGATTTTAAGAAGGAATTCTTCGAGGAGTTCCAGACGCAAGCCGACTTGGGGGAATTGCGTGATGAGTTGCGAAATTTGCGACAGGGATCTATGGACTTGAATACTCTCAAGACGACCTTTATGGCGAAGGCTCGTTTTTGCCCGGAATATATTGGGAACGATCGTATGTTGATGGAAGATTTCTATCGAACTTTGAATGATGACTTGCAGGACAAAATTAGCAGAGGTCAGGCGAAATCGTTTGCGGAGTTATTCGCCGTGGCTAGTGGTTTCGAATCGTACTCGCGATCGAAAGTTGGTGAACTTCAAGTAAGAAAAGGGTTGTTTTGATCCAATTGCACTTCAAAGCACAACTGTGCCCACACTAACCAATAATCACTAACACTAGTGAAAATGGTCCTAATAACACCAACTAACCCAAATCACAAGTGCTAAACACTTGTCTTCCCTAAAATCAAGTCACAAACCCTAGTTTTGACCCAATTCAAAATCAAGCTTCCAACATCAACATAATCACTAACCCTAGTGATTATACGTAACTTACAAGCCCTAACATGGCATAGTAGTCTTCCAACCTAAAATCGACCAACAAGGGTCAACAATACCCACAACTAGCTTCAAACACCCATTTGTGAGGTAGATGGGTTTTCTCAAGAACATGCAAGTTCAAACCCTAACATCAGATTAAATGAATTTCGGAGTTAGGACTTACCACCACAACCAAAATGTAGCTAGGAACGAGATGAACAACTTTAATACTTGGACTTTGTCGAAAACTCAACTTCTTCTTCAAGATTCCAAGCTTTCTCTCTCTAAGCTCTCTCTCTCTCTCTCTCTCTCTCTCTCTCTCTCTCTCTCTCTCTCTCTCTCTCTCTCTCTCTCTCGCTCTTTCTATCTAAATGGAAGTGTGTAAAGATGGTGAAATGAGGATAAGGATGAGAAATGGATCAGATTTGAGGCCTAAAATCCGGCTCTCAAGTGAAAAGACCCGAATGCCCCTCATTAAAACACTAAAATTACGAGTCCACGCTGCCAGCTAGTTATGCGTGGCATGTGCGCGGGGCACTGTCACTTGAAAATGAAGTCAGGGTCTTACATTGGGACCATTGATTGTGCAATTTGTAACTTACAACCCGAATTTGCAGATCACCTGTTTATTTCGTGTGAGTGTGCATCAACTATTTGGAGACTTGTACGTGTTTGGATGGATATTAATGTCCATGTATTTTATTCTTGGAACGACTCGTTTAATGGGTTTGATTACTTGAATGGGTCTTAGATCAATAAAGCGAAGATATATTCCACTTGCTCGACAACGATATGGTTCATCTGAAAATTCCGTAATGACTTGGTTTTCTATTCGGGTCAATTAAAGAAAAGTTCGATTTATGACTTAATTCGTTTCTTTTCTTTTAATTGGCTTAATCTTAGAGGTCAACTTTGCATTTCTTGAAATGATTGGCTTGTAAAACCTATGTAAAGTTGTATTTTCTCTCATAGCTCCTTGTTAGAGAATTACTATATATTGTATAAATTGCCGTTCTAAAAAAATTATACTTCTATGCATAATAAGCAATAACATCTATTAGTAATATTCTGATTAATATACATTACTTCTTTTTGCCTAGAGAGTTTTTATTTTATTTGAAGAATCATAAAATCACCAACAACACAACACAACAACAACAACAACAAAACTCAATTCTACATTGAGGTATGAGGAGATGAGATATAGGTAATCCTTCCTTTATCATAGAATAAAGAGAAGTCAATTTTTCACCCGAAGTGAAACGCTCTAAGAGTAGAGAAAATTCTCCCTCTCTCTGTTCGACGAATAAAGAGATTTGTTTTCAAGAGATCTCTGGCCAATAAGTAGAAAACAATTATTATATCAATAATATAGTGTTAAATTATTATAAAGAAAAATTTATATCGAACATAAATAAAATAAAAATTAACAACAACAACAATACTCAATCCGGCAGATGCGAGGTATAAGGAATGTGAGATGTAGACTATCTTTACTCTACGACAGAATAAAAAAGAAGTCATCTCTCTAATCACAAGTTGGGGAAAAAAAATTTGCACCAACCTGAAGAGAAAGTGATCACTCTTTACTCCAGATTAGAGACATTACTTCCCTGAAGATCACATACCTCAAAAACAAATTAAGTTACTCGTATTATTTTTTCCTTTCTTAATATATACTATAAAAAAGGAATGAGTTCGGTTGAATCATAAAGAAAACAGCCATAAAAACGCAAAGAAAGTTAGGAACCAGTCAAGCTAACTTAAAAAAACATACATCTAGTACAGCAATTATCCAGGGAGTTTTGTATAACGATTTTTTTTTTAATTTTATAATATAATAAATTATAAATTATAAATAATTAATTATATTATATTTTATGAGGAATATTCATTTGAGTCCATAAATTAAGTTGAGATTCAAGGGACCAATGAGAGCGCGACATGTGTCGCGAAAATCACATGTGATTGGAAAAAAAAATTCAAAATTTTTTTTCGAAAAAAAAAACTTTTAAATTTTTTTTCGAAATTTTTTTTTAAATTTTTAAATTTTTTTTTACAATCACTTGTGATTTACCTGCACAATCACATGTGATTGAATTGTACAATCACATGTGATTGAATTTGCCATGCATAATCACATGTGATTGGGTTTACAATCACATGTGATTGACAATGATAATCACATATGATTTAAAAAAAAAAATTTCGAAAAAAAAAATTCGAAAAAAAAAATTTCGAAAAAAAAAAATTTCAAAAAAAAAAATTTTCAAATTTTTTTTCCAATCACATGTGATTTTCGCGCCACATGTCGCGTTCTCATTGGTCCCTTTGTTTTTAAGTAAATTTATGGATGCAAGTGATTACAACTCTATATTTTATATATTTTATACTCCTATTTTATTACATCGCCACTCGTTTTTAAAAGTCTTTGAACAAGTGTGTTTTGCTTTGCTACAATCATCATCACTCATTTTATAAGACCAAACATAACTCATCATACACCGCCCCCACCAACAAAATCTTGCATTCCATAATTAAGAAACAAGCACTTGACCCAATTTTTGACCAATTAATGGATTCTTGCTTCCGATCCTTCACCAAAATTTCAATTTCCACCATTGTTCTTGCAATCCTTTTTTCTTCGTCTAGTTTCACATGCACAGGTTTGAGTTTTTTTCTGTATTTTTTATTTTTTAAATTGAAGCTTCTAATTACCATTCTGATTGTTTTCGGTTCTGGGGTTTTGTTAATTAGATTGATCTGAGTTTTTTTTAGCATGATTCTTGAAAAAGTCGTGTACTTTACTGATGGGTGTGAAAAATTTTAACTTTCGGTGAATGGGATAGTGATTATGGGTTGCAAAATAAATAAAAGGTTTTACCTTTTTAGGGTTTTGTACCTATAGGGCTCAATTGACTAATGGGTTTGAGAATTATTGAAGATTTATGAAAATGGTGATTAATGTTTTGGTATAGTTGATAATGGTTTGAGTCTTGATTGATTTTGATGATCAAGTTCATCTGAAAAAGGATACATTTTTCATCTGTTTTATATAAATTTGTATATATAATGGGTTTGAAGATCAAAAGGACTGACTTTTTTCAAGTAGGCAATAGTCATTCAATAATATATAAATGGACATACTCAAACATTGTTGTAAAAGTAGTTTAATGAAGATTGATGGGTTACCTGTAAAAAGACTTGAGGATAAACCTCCTAGTATCTTGTTTGTTAGATTACAAAAAACATAATGTAATGTTTACTGGTGTAAAAAGAAGAAAATAATTGTTATTAATAATTAATAATAATTTAGTGCATAACTGTGTGCTTGGGTCGAAATCCTGAACCTGTCACTATCTTGGTGCACCATGACAACTGCCCTGATTGTGATTTTGCGTGTTTTGACCATTATGCGACCTTCAAAAATATTACTTGAAAAACGATGGGCTTTTTCTGTTTAAGACTTTAGTTAATGAATCCCTATGGTTTTTTTTTTTGAACGGCAGAAAAATTTTATTCCTCGAAAAAATCGCATGTACAAAGAATTACAACGCAAAGCGTAGAGATGCTGAATTAGAATCCTACGCCTAAATAATTTACATGAGTGAATCCCTATGGATTATATTAACTTTGTTATCTTCTTTCACTCGCAGAAGCCTACGACGCGCTTGACCCAACTGGAAATATAACAATTAAGTGGGACATCATTAGTTGGACTCCAGATGGATATGTTGTAAGTATCATTAACTACGGTTCAGTTGCCTAAGTTTTTTTATCTTTTGAAAATGTATGGAAGTTCTTTTTTACCTTTTAGCCGCGAGACTAAAAATACTTGCACTCTCGGATAACCTGAATAGGGAAAATCCCTCACTTTTTAATGGTTTAATTGAGATTATATACTAAACTTAGAACACGTCTAAATCACTAAGAGTCCACTGGTTGGGGCCTTGAGATCCTTGCAAGAGGTTTCAGATTTGATTCTTGTGGTGTCCGGGAAAAACGGTCACAAATTAATCTGGTTAGGCTGCGTACACCAGAGTTAAAATACTCACGCTCTCCGGTAACCCGAATGGGGAAAACCTTATCACTTATAGAACACGTTAACTACAAATATTTGGCGGTGAACAACTATACATGCCAACTACTTTAGGACATTGTCTCTGCAAATGGTTTTGTTTGACTTTCTAATTGATTTCATATTACGTGTAGGCTGTTGTTACTATGTACAACTTCCAACAATATCGTCACATTTCACCTCCGGGGTGGACGTTAGGGTGGACATGGGCTAAAAAAGAGGTAATTTGGACCATGATGGGTGGTCAAGCGACTGAACAAGGCGATTGTTCGAGATACAAAACTACACCTCCGCATTGTTGCAAGAAAACACCTTCCATTGTCGATTTACTACCCGGGACACCTTACAATCAGCAAATAGCAAATTGTTGCAAAGGTGGAGTTATCAATTCGTGGGCCCAAGAGCCTGACAACTATGCTAGTTCATTTCAGCTAAGTGTTGGTGCTGCCGGAACCAGTAATAAGACGGTTAAACCACCCAAGAACTTCACATTACTCGCACCGGGTCCCGGGTATACATGTGGACCGGCTGTAGTTGGTAAACCAACTAAGTTTATAAGTGCTGATGGAAGAAGAGTTACTCAAGCTATGAGTAAGTAATCTATAATCAAACATGTGGTAGTAATAATTTGAAATTACGATACTGTCCTCAAGGATTTATAATTAGTACTTCTTTTTTTTTGCAGTGACGTGGAATGTTACGTGTACGTATTCACAGTTTCTGGCTCAGAAAACGCCTACTTGTTGTGTTTCTATGTCAGCGTTTTACAATGATACCATTGTACCATGCCCCACATGCACTTGTGGATGCCAAGACAACGTAACCCACCCCGGAAGTTGCGTAAAGTATGCTTTCATTGTCTCCATTTTTTTTATATCTGTTTTATGCTTTCTAAAAAAAAACATTGAATCTTTTTTTATGGGTGTTCTTGATTTGCAGCCCTCGTTCACCCTATCTAGCCTCAGTTGTTAATGGTCCTGGCAAGAACAGCTTAACACCCCTGGTTCAATGCACGAAACATATGTGCCCGATCCGTGTTCATTGGCACGTGAAGCTTAATTACAAGGAATACTGGCGGGTTAAGGTCACAATTACAAACTTTAATTACAGGATGAATTACTCACAGTGGAATTTAGTCGTTCAACACCCTAATTTCGATAACCTCACTCAAATTTTTAGCTTTAACTACAAGCCATTGACCCCCTACTCTTCTATAAGTAAGTGATCAATTTCTTAATATATAATTAATACATTTTAGTTAAAACACAACTAATGGTGATTTGCTGCTTAATTTTAATCTACAGATGATACTGCTATGCTATGGGGAGTTAAGTTCTACAACGATTTTCTTAACCAAGCTGGACCAATTGGGAATGTTCAATCAGAATTACTTTTCCGAAAAGATAAATCGACTTTTACGTTTGAAAAGGGATGGGCTTTTCCACGCAGAGTTTATTTCAACGGCGACAATTGTGTTATGCCGCCACCTGACGCCTATCCGCATCTTCCAAATGCTAGTTCTCGTGTAAATTTCTCTATACTGACTCTCTTGATGATATATCTGGCCTGTTTGTTTCTTATTGAGTAAGTATCACACATAAAACATGAAACTGAAGTATAAAGTTTAATTGGTGAATTCACCTCTAATTATAATGTTTAGTTGCATGCATCATAGCATCATTTGCAGAGTGTTCGAGTCGTTTGCATGTTGATTTTTGTATTCTACAGTTGTGGTACTATAAAAAATCGATGATCGCCTGTTCTACGCGTATAATATATACTTATATTAGAACTTTTGGTGACTTTTGCTGAATTAAATTGTATTTCTTAACAAATATACAAAATTTGTGTAGTACAATAGTCTCACGAAATACATACATCTGTTGTGTTCTTTAAAGAAATTAACACTGTATCTCCCTGTCATTCTTTGACTTCAAAACTTGAAATTATAATAAAGGACAATGTATCTGGTGTGGAAGTTAAATGAGTAAGAACACAAACAAAGAAACCAATAATGTTAATGAACCAACTAGGGTTTCATGAGCGGTATTCGGTAGGAATGGGTATGATTCCGGTGGAGGAAGTATGCATTCATCACCATTAAAGTAGACTTTTCTAGGAAACGCCCATCCTTGTTTGAACGTGAACGTGTTTTGGTCCTTTTGTAGTAGTACCTCCGACTGTACATTTCCCTTTGGGCCCGCTTCCATTAGTAGGTCATTGAAGAACTTCATCCCGTAGAACATGCCCGTATCATCTGCAATCACAAGTACAAAACATAATTTAGAACATCATGTTTGTCCTTGTAGACTCGTATGCAATGAGGGGCTTGTAATGAATTAGGCACCACTTACTTATCGACTCGTATGGAACAAGGGGCTTGTAGTCAAAGCTAAAAACTTGTGTAACGTTATTGAGATTAGGATGTTGAACCACGAGCGTCCATTGTGTGTAGTTCATCCTATAGTTGAAGTTTGTTATCGCCACTTTTGCTCGCCAATAGTCCTTATAGTTTTGCTTTACATGCCAATGAACTCTCACGGGACACATATGGCGAGTGCATTGAAGCAAAGGCGAGTTGTCTTTTTTAGGTGTATTTACTCCAACGACACTTAGAAGCTTAGAGTCACTCCTACACTTGTCACCAAAACCGTTATGTTCATAAAATGTTACACAAATCCTACTTTATGGTCGAAAAGTTTCAAACTTACTTGACGCATTTGTTTTTATTTTCACAACCGCACGCACAATTAGGACAAGAAGTGATGGTTTCGTTGTAGAATGATGAGAACGACACACAGCAAGTTGGGTGTTTTGACGCCAAAAATTTTGAATACGTGCATGTCACATTCCATGTCACTGTATCATACATTCATCGCCCGTTAGTAATCAACTTTTAGTCAATGAAAAAGTCAAACTGTAGGTTAGTTTCAGAACAAAGAACTCTTACTTAATGCTTGAGTTTTTCGTCTACGATCAGGAGTGAGAAAATTAGTTGGAGGAACAATCTTTGCAGGTCCACAAGTATACCCTGGTCCAGGTCCTAAAAGAGTGAAGTTCTTAGGTAGTTTGACTGTCTTGTTTGTGGTCCCTGCTAGCCCAACGCTGACCTGGAAAGCTGAGACGGAAGCCGAGGGATCCTGACCCCATGCTGCCACAACCCCGCCTTTGCAACAGTTGGAAAACTGTTGGTTGTAAGGTACACCAGGCAGCAGGTCTACAACTGTAGGGGTCTTTTTACAACAATGTGGTATATTTGCTTTAAACTTCGAACAATCTCCTTGTTCGGTGGTTTGAGCCCCAACCATGGACCAAACCACTTCTTTCTTAGCCCATGTCCACCCTAGGGTCCACCCTGGAGACTGAATGTGACGGTACATTTGAAAATTGTTCATCGTTACTGTTGCCTGCAAAGATAAAGAATGACATCAAATAACTTCAAGAAAACAAAATCAAGAATCTTGCTTACAATCGCCGAGTGTGTCATGTATGCCTCCACATTGATTGTGGGTCAGTGTAGATTGTCGGTTATCAACCTTTTTTGCCTAAAAAACCAAGAATCTTTAATATGATGATCACATACCACATAACCATCTGCAGTCCAAGACATGATGTCCCATTTTATCGTTATATTTCCATTTGGATCTAGAGGATCAAATGCAGCTGCAAAATAACAAATTGTTAGATTATGTCACAATCGTGCCCCTTTATAAGTTTTAACACATTATACCTGAAAAGGAACATAACACAACAAAAACGCAAGCAGAGATGATAATCTTCATCTCAAGTTTCGTGTTTCTTGAAGCTAAACCTCAAAAAAACTCGACCCGCAACAGATTCAGCCCCGGAAATTGTGCAAGTTCACAACTTTTTCCGGTTGGGAGTGGAAGGTGTTATAGAACTTGAAGATAGCTTACCTACTGGTTGTTAAATTTTAAAGTGTTTCTATATTTTATTATATGTTATACTATTAATTACTATGCAACAAATAAATGGACATTGATCGTTGTGTGAATATATAATTTGTCTGTTGGGGTTTCCTGTTTCTTGAAGCAAAGACTTTCTCAGATGAGGTGAAATTAAAGAAAAATACAAAAAACGCGGGAACTTTTTAGTCTCAACGGCCACATGTTCTATCAAGGATGTGACAGTTAAACAATCACTTGATTAGGACTGTCTTTTTTTATTTTGTACTTCAAGTTTAACTAATGAATGTTGACATGTGAGAAATGGTCAAGGGGTTTAGGGGTTTGGTTGATGATTCTTGGGGTATAAATGTCATTTTACATCTTAGTCAAATGAAAATGACATTATACCTTTATGATTATGTGATTAGTAAGTTATGACGTTTTGAGTAAAAAACATAACTGTTGAGGTTTCTCGATAGGTCTCATAGAATGTGAAATAGACAACTCGACTAATTTGATATGAACTTTATTGGTCGATCTTAGTTATACTTATAAAAAATGTTGTATAATTGAAATAAAGATTAATCGTTAAACTTGGCCCATCAAATTCAGATAGAATATGTTGGTGATTTTTGTGAAATTCAATGAATTATTTTAGCGGATTGGAATTACTAGGTTGAAAGTGAAGCAATTTCTAATGCTCTAAAATGAATTTGAAGAGTGTGGAGTACACGTCCGTCAAAGAACTAAAAGAGATAGTTTGAGTTGGGTATAGTTGGAGTTGATCAAACTATGATTTGGCTGTCCAGGCTTAAGGTGCGCCACACCTTCTTGGTGGTGTGCCGCACTTTATAACGTGAAAAGTACCAATCGAAGTCAGTATGTTATGGTGTGTTAAGGTGCTCCGTAATCGTTACTAGGTGCGCCGCACCATGTGACAAGCAAGTGTTAAGGTGCGTCGCACCTCTACTATGGTGTGCCACACCATATAACTGTTGTTGCAGAAAAGTGACAACTTTTGCCCAAACGTTTTGCAACGTTTCACAAATGGTTGATTATTGTACCTAGACGTTTTGAAACATGTTTTTGGGGTTTATTAGTGTTTTAAAGCACCCATTCAAACATGTCCATTGCCAAGGGTTGTGACTTTTGATTATAATTAAATTTGAAAAGTTGCGACAGTTCATGGCACATTTTGACCAATTATAAATATAACTCTTCATTCATTGAAGAAAGTTTTCAGAATTTGATTATTCTAAGCATACTTTCAACATTCAAACTTCCAAAAAAAATACTTCTACAATTGTGTGGAACAATTATCTTTTGATCAGGAAGATCTTTCATCCTAGTCTTATCTTAATCTTGATTTCGTGAACCCATGACCAAGTGAGTCGAAATACTCGATTAAGAAAGTGACTACACGATTCTAGGATCAATCCGGTTAAAGATTCTCAACTCACTACACATATTATATAATAAAGTAGATGACCAGTTATCCTGAAAACTCAAGCTTCAGTTGATGAGCTGTTTTAAGCGCATGAAACATATTTTTTTAAAATCGGATACTTCTGTAAAATCAATCAATAAATGCTTTACTACGGGGTGAGGCACCACGCACAATCAACACACACCACACACCATGAACCATGCAACACACACATCACGCACCACACCACTAATAGGATTTAAATGCTAACCTGCCAAGGGTGTAACATTAAACGATTCGAACGTGGGTGATGATGGAGGTGGTTAATGTGATGGTGATGATGGTATAGCCTGCTGGTGATGGTGATGGTGGTGGTGATGATGCGGTTGGTGATGGTGGTAAATATGATGTTGATGGTGATGAACGATGGTGGTGAAGATACGGTTAGTGTTGGTGATGGTGGTATAGACAGTTGGTAATGAACAAAGGTGGTGATGATGCTTTTGGTGGTGGCGGCGATGCAGTTGGTGGCAGTGATGATGGTATAGACTTTTGTAAAATGGCGGTGATGTTGGTTTAGATGATGTTGACGGTGAAGAATGATGGTGGTGATGATGCGATTGTTGGTGGTGTTAGTGGTATAGACAGTTGGTGATGAACGATGGTGGTGGTGATACAGTTGGTGGCGGTTGGTGTGGTGGTGGTGATGATGTGGTTGGTATAGATAATGTTGGCGATGATTGGTGTAGTGGTTGTGACGATTCCATTGGTGGTAGTGATGGTGGTATTGATATTGGTGCGTGTTGGTAGTGGTGATGTTTGTTTGTAATGTAAATGTTGGTTGTGGTGATGGTGATATTTATGTACGTTTTAGATATTGGTGACCATAATTTTCGGACCCCAGTTTTTCCTTTCATGATATTGAAAATCAACTAACTCATAAAAATGACAGAGAATTCTATCCTGATCTTATCCCGTGCAGCACGCACGAACCAACACGCATTGTGTGTGGTGCCTGTTGGTCCATTGATTAACAATATGAGTATTGTAGGGGGGGGGGGGGAGGGGGTGTATACAATTCTTTTGATTATCTTAACAGTTTAAGCTAATTAGTATTCATGCAAGTAAATTGAATAAGAGTCAAAGGTAATTTTCAACGATTATTCTTTATTGATATAAATCACAAAGAATCACAACTATCCTTGGCCGAATGATAGTTGGTTGATACAGATTCACCTAAGTTATAGCTATTGAGGTTATCTAAAGCTATTACACGTTTGGACTCTTAATAAATAAAACCCACACCACTGGTTGTTACAATAGTGGATACATCAATTTATAGTAGTCCTATTAACCGTGTAATTATTCTATTGTTCACTGGTACATAGGATGTCTGTACTTGTGGGGACAACTGCATAAGAGAGCGTGCTCTCTTATTTCCTCTTTGGTGGCTATTTGCAGGAACACCCCAATTCGGTTTGGCACCACTATTTGATTAAACAAATAGAATGTTGTGTTCCCTAGGCGTTGACAAAGAATAACACATGTCTGCACATGCGTTAAACTTCTGCATTCTCACGTGGTCTTGTAAGGTCACTTGTCAGCCGCCGACGCGTGTCCTTTTCTGTTCAACTTTGTCTTCGACTTCTGTTGAATAGTACAATTGATGTAGACCACTCAGGAAACCACTATGCTTGTAATGGAGCACAACTGTCTTGTGTAGTAAGCTGCTTTCCAGCCATGCTGGTTCTTCTATGCTGAGTCACTTGATATTCTTGAATTGCTGGGTACACATCCTGTGCTACTTGAAGAATACTGTCTACCTTGTGCTGGTAGACTAGGCAGCAAACTAAACACTCGACACAACAATATTTGCTGTCTATACATAAACAAACCTATGCTGGTTGCACATAACATTCTAGTGTACATATCTGCTATTTTGTCATAATTAAATCCTTAATTACATTGGAGACTCAACAATCTCCCCCTATTTGATGATGAAAAAACCTATGACATAAAGAGTAAAACACTAAAGCCAGCAGTAAATGACCTAATGAAAATAAGCAGTAAAATTTGTCCCTTTTTGGTTTGTTTTGGGATCTTTGATATGATTTTGAAGATAAACTCATTTCACATTCATTACAATAAATATATACAAAACTTACAAGGCAGTATAATGAAACATGAAATAACAAAAGATATAATTTTAGCATAAGAAGGCTATCTATCTTTATCTTTCTTCTTTTCTTCATCAGATAGCTCTTCTTCTTTGACTTTGAAGGCTGCCCAGGCTTCAGGGAAAAGTTCAGGCAAGTCTGCAGGATCAAACACTGGTATTTGAGGAGGTAGAATGATAGGATCTCTTCTGTGTGGGTCAACACCAATAGATTTCTTTCTCTTAGGCTTCTGAGCTAGAACTTCTTCTACTTTCACTACTGGTGCATTCCCATACCTGACTGCTTTATCAAAAAGTTCTTGTAGTTAGGGTTCAAGTGTATCTTTGAGAGCACTTTTACCTTTATCAATGAAGTACTGTAGTATCTCCATCCATTCACTGAATCCAAAGGTTCTTAGATTAGTGTAATCTACCCTCTCATAGACATCATTATCCTTGCTGACACTGAAGGACCTTTTTGTACCTTTATGCACTTTGATGATCTTACCAGGATTAGATCTTCTGGTCATCACATCAACATACTTGCTCCTAAAGAAATGATCAGATAGCTCTTTTGTTCTTTCAGTTTCTACAGGAGCTTCAGTAGGTACCTTCTCAGCAGATTCCAGTTTATCCAAAACCTTGTCCTGAGCTTTGACTATGGCTTTTGCTAACTTAAGAGATGCAGCCTCTTGTTTTCTGTCAGCAGCCAATTTAGCTTCTTCTTCCCTAAGCCTCAGCCTTTCAGCATACTCAGCATCATCCCTTCTTTGTTGTTCAAGCTGAACACTTGTGAGATATTCATTTACTGTAATGTTCAGGGATTTTGCTGTTGCAATCAATTGTCTGCCTTCATCTGTAGTCATGGCATCACAATATTGCTTTAAGTCCATATCCAGCTACAGAGCCTCATAAAAGATGTCTTTCTCCTCATCATTGTGGAGCCTTTGACCACTGTTGTAAAAGTACATGCCAATATCAATGCTGAACTCCATGGCATCAATGTAGAATTGCTGGTCAAGTGGATGATACTACAGTCTGATCTGGCGTATTCTTTCTGATATTCCTGCTACTCTTTGTTCTAGCAGTTCAGGAACAGTGATCTCAAGCCTATACGCCTCTCTTTCATCTGGATTCATCTTTCTTATGTCAGGCTTTCTTTTTGCAGCTGAGTCATCTTCCCAAGTAGTATGTTTATCATTTGGTTTTGGGGAAGATGGAGGATATACAAAAGGTGATTCTGCTGTGCTAGAAGGACCCACTGGTTCAAAGTCATGACGTTCATCCAGTGTCCTATCAAAATAGGCTAGAGTCTGTGCAGGTGTTGGTGATAGTATAAAAGTTGAGCTGCCCCTACCCAGACTGTAAAGTTAGCAGCATCAGCAGAATCGTTATCAGATTTAGCTCCCAGATCATCCTCCTTTGCTGGGTCTTCAGCTCTTGTTTCACCCAGCAGCACACTTCTGGCTAGGTCTTCAATCACAGTACTCCTTGCTGTGTCTTCAGTACCAGCTGACTGATTAGTATCAGTTGGTACAACTTCCACAGTACCTTCACCAGCTGCCTTAAATAAGGGCCCTTTCCTTAGGGGCTGGTTGTCCCTAGGGGCAGATTTTACCCTTTGTTTATCAATAGGCTTGGGTTCAGCTGGTGGTTCTTGTGTTGATACTGGTTCTTGTGGAGGCAGTAGGGGAGTGATTGCAAGATACTCCCCCCTCAGCAGTAGACATATCTGTCTCTACTGGCTTTGATACATCATCTTCAAGGTTGATGATCTCTACTGGATGTGATTGTGCAGCTGGCTGAGCAGAAGAAGCAGGTTGAGAGGATTGGCTGGTTTTCATCATACCATCCAGCCATTTCATAAACACATCAGCTCTTTCTCCCCCTGGCCTGTTAGAATCCAAATATCTTTGCATCTCTTCAGGTATCATCTTTTTTATTCTTTCTACTCGCTCAGCATACAGCTTTGCCTTCTTTCTGTCATACTTCACCATGAACTTAGAATTTCTCTTTAAAGCATCTTTCTTGTATTGATTAATGCTGAGCAGTTCATTGTGAATTTCAAGCTTTTCATGATTGAGGCTTCTCCTATGCACAATTCTATGTATTTTTCGTGCAGCATAGGCCTCGAATCTAGCATTGAAGGCATCATTTAAGTCCTGCTGTCTATTCTGATGCCTCTCCATTTTTCTTTTCATCTTTATTTCAATAGTTTGAGAGACAACAAAAGATTCAGCTAAAGCCAGTTCAGATACATCACTAGGCTTACTGCCAGAATCAATATCATCCACAGATGTGGAAGGCATACTGGGTTGAGATTCACCAGCAGCCTTGACACCTGCTTCAGTATGAGCGTTGCTGGGCTTAGGGCCAACATTTCCTTGATCAGCACCATCACCACCATCATCACTATCTCTCCTCTGCTGTTTAGGAGCTTTCTCATGCTCATGCTTCCCCTCAGATTGTTTTCTCTTTTTATGTTTCTTAGATTTCTTCTCCCCTTTTTGTCATCAGCAGGGGTAGAAGTAGAGCTAGGGAGAGCACTTACATCAAGATCACTGTCTGACTTAGGAACTGAGTATGCAAAGTTGTTCCAGTCAGCATCAGCAGGAGATAGGTGAGCTCCAGGGTCTACACCATATTTCCTAAGACATTGGTTTGAAGTTCTGACTTCATTCCTAGCAACACCCATGGCCATTTGATTAACACTGGCTCTAACATCAGCTTGAAGAGCAGCCATGCATTGCATTGTCTCACTAGAGTAACATAAGCTGAAGCAGGAATTATGGTAGCCATCTGCTGTTCCTGTGACTCCAATCTCTCTTCCAATACCCTGTTTTCTTCATTCAGAAATATATTCCTTTGATTGGCATCATCCAATTCTGCTTGAAGACGGGTAATATGGTCAGTATACTCATTATGAGAGATGATTCGCTGCTTAAGTTGATCTTCTTCTTCATAGTGGCAGCGAATGGTGTCAACTACTAGATCTGCAAAGGCAGTAATCTGACGCAGCTGGATTTCAATAACAGAAGTGATGATATAACCAGCTCGTCGAATAGCCTCAGTCATGCAGTCAACTAGAGTTTCTCTTATGGTCTTGATGATAGCAGGAGTGATTCTAGCAACAGTCCTGTAGACAGCCATAGTAGATAGACCAATAATATCAGAAGCATCAGCTGTGCTGGTGGATGGTTGTTCAGTAATAGCTGCATTAGGAGTACCTCCGTGGGGTGGTGGAGGTGGAAGGTCAGAGTCTGACTCCTCACCATGATCACCATCATTTTTACCTTCACCCGAAGGTTTAGAACCACTTGTATCCTTTGCAGCATCATCAGTTGCATCATCATCCATATCCACTGGTATATCCTTGGAGCCAGTCACATTATCATTAATGGCTGGCTCTTCCTTACCAGTACCTTTATCAGCATCACCATCAGATGTAGAAGATGATGAGGAAGAAGCTGATGAATCTGAAGGTACTGGCAAATCAGGAATGTCTTGCATGATATACTTACCAGTATTTGGATCACGGATGAACTTGAGAGGCCTCCATGTACCAGGCCATGGAGAAGCAGTAGGAGCCATACCAAAATAATGGTAATATGGCTGCTCATTAAACGTTTGAAGCGAAGCCAACCTCTCATAAACTTCCTCCCTAGCTGGTTGGTCCAGCTGTGCAAGTAGCTGAGTCAGCTCCTCATCAGGTAGTTTGCTGGCTGCAACTAGAGCAGTTTGAGGATTAATTGTCAGCTGATCCACCGGGAGGGCAACACGAGGAGCAATGGATACTCCCTTATAAACAAAATTTGGGTACCACTTCATCTGGATCCGGTACTTGACAAACATACATAGGCTTTTCAACAAAAGCTGAAGCCTTAGCAGATTCAGTGGTAGCAGCAGCAGAGGTACCAGCATCCATTTGTGGTTTCGGTGAACCAGTAAGTTCATAAACTAGAACCTCCTTAACAACTTTATCAATAACCTCTTCAAGAGCAGGAGGAGGTTCAACAATAATCTCATCAGTTACTTCAGTATCAGTAGTTGATGCAGTAGCACTGGAGATAACAGGAGGAGTAGCAGAAACATTAGCAGTAGCTATCTCCTCATTAACAGTAAAAGCAATGGAACCAGCAACCACTTCATCTCCAGTAGAACCAGCAGCAGTAGAGGCAGCAGTACTAGTATCAGCACCACCAGTAGGAAAATCAACAGCACCAATACCAGTAGCAGAAGCAGAGAGCTCACCAGTACCAACTTCATAACCAGTAAACACAATAGGATTTCTTTCATGCTCCCCCTCTGCCTGTTCATCTACCCTGCTAAGAACAGGTTCCATAGCAACATCCTTTTCAGGAGCAGCAGTTGAGACTGGTGCAACCTCCCCTATGGCATGCTTGGAGCTAGCTTCTACACGTTTGGATTTGCCAGTATCTGAAACGGTGGCTGTTCTAGTTGTCGTAGCTGGCTTCTTCCGTCGGACAGCTGGCTTGCGCTGAGGTCCTTCCCCCTCAGCTGGTGCACTACCAGAGGCAGTTGATTGGGTAGCTCCACCCCGAGCAGCAAGATACTCGAGCATTCCTGGCGTCAGGCCAGTATATGGAGCTGTTGGTACTGCTTTCGTCATCCCCCCTCTTTCAATGGTAGGTCAATAGATTCATCAGTAATTTGCTGGTAAGCATCACCCAGTTCATTTTCAAACACCAAGCTTAAAAACCTTAGAAGGGGGATCAAGTTACTTCTTTTTGGTGCCAGCACCATTTCCCTTAGCCTCAAATAAACTTCAACAGCATAATCAATGTTACGATTGTACAGCAACCCATGACCAATTTTGAGTTAATAATCAGAACACTGATCAAAACTCCTAGACTTTTGACTGATACACTGTGTCAGCAGACCGAAAAAGTAGTACCACAAGGGTGGCATATGCTTCCTCAAAGGGGTATGGGCTACTTGACCAGTATATCCAATGATCTCCAACACTTCTCACATGAAGGTATCACTGTTTGGTGAATCAATGAATGGTCCACCTGGTAAATGAAGGGCACGTCGAATAGCATCAACAGTGATTAAGCAGATTAGGGTTTTAGTAACCATGCCACGAATACATGGAGTATTCTGTTGAGTGGTGGCCATGGTGGCAGTATACCAGAATCTGCCTAAACAGGCTGGATAAAATCTTGAAGGAACACCAGTAATCGATCTGGTAAGAGGAGATTGCCTCACATATGCAGTCATGGTTTCATAACCTATGTTAGCTTTCAATTTGGGAATCGAGAGAGAATGAGCAGCATTGCCTCTTGATAGGAGAATTTTTTCATGAGCAGGAGCAGGATCAGCCTTGACCAGACTCGGATGAAGTGCGAACAATGATGCGGGTTCATTCTGTTGCTCTTGTTGGGGTTCAGGTTGTTGTTCAGGTTGCGGTTCATGTTGTTGCTGCTGTGGTTGTTCATGTTGCTGTTATTGTTGTTCCTCGAGTTGGTTCACATCTGGTTGTGGTTGTTGTTGTTCTGCCATTATTGAAGATTGAAGATAAAAGTTTGAAGATTTGAAGATTTGGGGATTTTGAGAGAGAAAGGTAAATTTGAAAAGTTTAATAACCGAAGGTTATTGTGAGAAATGGATCGCCTTATTTAACCTTTCGGATTGGTGGAAAAAGTACAGGAGAGAAAATGGCAATTGTCATCTGCAGACGCGTGGGCAGACGTGATAGACTGGCATGTTTTCGAGGGGACACAGACTGTTAACATGAAGTTTAATCGGCTTGAACACTCATACCTCCCATTACGCATTAAATGCAGTAGGTTTTAATTCAAAATTTGAAGTTAAAGACCACAAAATAAAGTTTATATTAAATACAAAAATTCTTTGTTACATTTAATATGTCGTATATTTAATTGAAATCATTGGGATTAAATGAGTTTCAGTTTTAAGGTATCATTTTAATGTTGTGAGCTATTTATTACTTCATTATATACATTGTATAACCATGACATAAAAGACCTTGTTGTGCTGATTGTTTGACATGTAGGCAGTAAGTAAAAACTTGTGACTTATTGGTTTGTCCTACATGCTGTAGAGCCAGTACACCAACAAAATTGTCTTTTATTTTAGAGTTCAAGCATACCCAGCTCAGAGATGAGATAGTTAAAACGTTTCTCATCTAAGGGCATTGTGAAAAGATCTGCTAACTGCTGGTTTGTTGAAATGAAGTGAAGCTCCACATCTGCTTTTTGAACATGATCCCTTATGAAGTGATATCGAACATCAATGTGCTTTGTCCTTGAATGCATCACGGGATTGATTGTAATGGCAATTGCACTTGTATTATCACAGTAGATTGGAGTTTTTATAACATGAACACCATAGTCCTTCAGCTGGCTTTGCATCCACAGTACTTGAGTAGTACAGCTCCCAGCAGAAACATATTTTGCCTCAGCAGTAGATGTGGACACAGTATTTTGCTTTTTGCTCGTCCAGATGACTAGCCTACCACGCAGTAACTGGCAACCACCAGTAGTACTTTTCATGTCTATTTTACATCCTGCAAAATCAGCATCTGAATACCCAATTAGTTCAAAATCCTGGTCTTTGGGATACCAAAGATCAAGTTTGGCAGTACCTTTCAGATACTTAAATATCCTCTTTACTGCCAGCAAATGTGACTCTTTAGGATCAGCTTGATATCTGGCACAGAGACATGTGGCAAACATAATATCTGGTCTGCTGGCTGTGAGATAAAGTAGGGACCCAATCATACCTCTATACTCAGTGATATTGACTGGTTCACCATTGGGATCAGCATCTATTTTGATAGATGCTATTTGGAGTCCCTATATCTTTTAAACAGGTCAGACTAAATTTCTTTAGCATATCTTTAATATATTTATCTTGACTTATAAAAATCCCATCACCAAGTTGTTTAATTTGCAATCCTAAAAAGTATTGCAAATCTCTTTGTAAACTTATTTCATATGTCTTTGACATAAGTTTTAAAAAATCTTGACAATGTTTTTCATTTTTAGAACCATAAATAATATCATCCACATATATATCTGTACCAGCAAGAGATCACCATTTATCTCCTTTGAGAACAGAGTGGTATCAATTGTTCCAACTTTAAAACCTATACTAGTGAGATACACATGAAGTATCTCATACCATGCTCTTGGTGCCTGTTTTAGGCCATATAGAGCTTTGTCTAACTTGTAGACATGGTCTGGATATTTACTGCTTACAAACCAGGAGGCTGTTTGACATAGACTTCTTCTTGCAGCTTCCCATTTAGAGATGCAGAATTAACATCCATCTAGAATAGCCCAAAGTTCATCTTAGAAGCATATGCCAAGAATAATCTAATAGCTTCCATCCTAGCCACTGGTGCATATGTCTCTCCATAATTCAATCATTCTTCTTGTCTGAAACCCTGAGCTACCAATCTAGCTTTGTTTCTGACCACAATCCCATCTTCATCCATGTTATTCTTGAAAACCCACTTGGGACCAATGATCTTCTTTGTTTCATCATCAGGTTTAGGTACCAATGTCCAAACCTTATTCCTATCAAACTGGGAGATCTCTTCTTGCATAGCTCCTGCCCAGCTAGGATCTTTAATTGCTTCTTCTGGACATGTAGGTTCAATGGTAGATACAATGTTTACATGCATACAAAAGTTGTTGGTTGCATGTCTCCTTGTCTTAACACCACTAGCCAGATTACCTATAACTTGATCAATTGGATGCTCCTTTGTCCATCTAGTGTTATGAACCAGTGAGCTTGTTGTGGAACACACAACATCTTGATCATCAGCTGGTTCAGCAGTATGAGCAGCAGTAGTAGACATCTAGCTGTTCATTATGCGTGAAACCAGTACCAGCTTGTGATCCTTCAGAACCAGTAGACCTTTGTTCAATTTGTAGTACTTCATGTGAGCTAGTAAGTCCACGTGGTTTAGACACAGATGGAACAGAATACTCCATCTCATCAGAGAACCCAGCAACATGGATTGGTGAGGGAGTTGCTGTTGGTTCTTCTTCATCATCAAGAGCTTGCTGAGTAGGCTCTTCAAACAGTAACTCCTCATCTTCTTGGCCAGAAGATGAAATGGGGGCAGTTTCATCAAATGTAACATTCATGGATTCTTCAAAACAGCCCCTTCTCTTGTTGAAAACCCTATATGCCTTTGACATGTTGAAATATCCAAGAAATATACCTTCATCAGCTTTAGCATCAAACTTACCAAGCTGGTCCCTATTGTTTAGAATGTAACAGGGAGTGCCAAATACATGAAGAAATGAAATTGAGGGTTTTCTTCCTTTGAGAACTTCATAAGCAGTCTTCTGATGTCTTTTCACAATTAAAGACCTATTCTGGATAAAACAGGCAATATTCACAGCTTCTGCCCAATATGAATTCTTCAGCCCAGACTCAGCCAACATAGATCTTGCTGCTTCAATGAAAGTTCTATTTCTTCTATCTGCAACACCATTCTGTTGTGGTGTTCTCACAGCAGAAAAGTTTTGTGAAATATCTTTGTCAGCACAAAATTCTTCTAAAGTTGCATTTCTGAATTCTTTACCATGATCACTTCTTAGCTGCTTCACCAATTGCCCATTCGATAGTTCCATTCTTTTGATAAATTTGATAATTTCATCAGCAGCTTCACTCTTTTGCTTCAAAAAGAATACCCAAGTGTACCTGGAAAATTCATCAACAATAACCAGAGTATACTTCTTCCCACTACAGCTGGTTACATTATCAGGACCAAAAAGATCCATATGAAGTAGGTGAAATGGTTTCTCAACAGATGAAATCTGCTCTGACTTGAATGAAGCATGGTGATGCTTCCCTTTTTCACAACCAGGACACAATCTGTCCTTCACATTGAAAGGACCCGTCCTAATCCATCTGGACGAATACATTACAATTGATTTCATCGCGAGGTACTTTACCTCTATATGATACATTTTACAAACATTGCATTCGTTTGTAAAAGACAAACTTTCATTACATCGACAGTTGACGGCATGCATACCATTTCATAATATATCCAAATATAATTGACTTAGTAATAATCTTGATGAACTCAACGACTCGAATGCAACGTCTTTTGAAATATGTCATGAATGACTCCAAGTAATATCCTTAAAATGAGCTAATGCACAGCGGAAGATTTCTTTCATACATGAGAATAAACATGCTTTCAAGTGTCAACCAAAAGGTTGGTGAGTTCATAAGTTTATCATAAAATAATAAAATTCATCATTTTGATAGACCACAAGATTTAAATCCTACATGGTACAAATGGGCCCGAATCCTATACCCACCTGTAATGTACATGCGATATCTTTTAAATACAGTACACATTTCTCGTGTACGAAATCATCTTTCATAAATCTTAGTAACCGTACACATATCTTGTGCACAAAAATAACATACTCATAATCTGTGTATAAAATCATTCTCTCGATACATAACATTCACTTTTCATTGCTTTCATAGCTTGGCTTGGTAACCGACCTTAACATATAATGCGCATAATAATATCCCCAAAACAGAACATCTCGTCTGTATAATAATCATATAAACTTCGAAGTACTAAACACCACGCCCACTAGCCCTTCCGTCTAGTGAACATTCTGGGTGGGGGTGTTAAACCCGGTAGCTACCTTTAGGATTCGCGTCAATTAGACGTGCACTAATTCTCAAAAATAGTGATGTTCCCTAATTCTTAGGTTACCAAGCAATAATAATCAGGGGAAAAATATTCATATCAATTGTGGCAATTATCACGTCCACATAATTCAATGGTGGCAATTATCACGTTCACATAATTCATTCGAGGAATGTTTTGCTTGTGTCTATCTCGTCAAACATTTATAAAAGTATTTCATGTATTCGCAGTTCAAAATGTATTTCAAAAGCATTTAATAAAGCAGTTGTAAAAGTAGCGTATGTATTCTCAGTCCCAAAAATGTAAAGAGTAAAAGGGAATCAAATGAACTCACCTAATATATTTTGTTGTAAAAATACATATGACTATATTGAACAATGCAGGGTTGGCCTCGGATTCACGAACCTATATCATTTGTGTGTATATATATATATATATATATATATATATATATATATATATATATATATATATATATATATATATATATATATTAATACACATAGTCGTAATCGAATATATATATGAATTTCCTAGTTATATCGTTTTTATGTTAATAATTTATATGTTCCATGTATTCATTTTATATATTTTAACAAAATATGATATTAAGTTTGTTATGTTTTATATATTAAATGTATTTATATATATCATTTGTTTGTTAAAACAGTGTTTTAATAATACTAAGATAATATTTGAGGTAATATAATGATAATACTAATATTAAACATAATGACAACATCAATAGTTTTAATAAGATTGATAATTTAATAATAATGGTAATGAAATTAATAATTTTTATATTATTACATATTACTTAATAATAATAATAATAATAATTTTAACAATCTTATTACTAGTGGTAATCCTAATAATAATGCTTTTATTCATAATAATAATAATAATAAGTCTAAAATGATACAAACACTAATATTTACAAAAATAATAATAATTTGTATTATTTTCATGATGCTATTAATAATAAACCTCTTCATCATAATGACAATAATACTAAGGTTTTAAAATTACTAATAATATCATGAGTAATACTCATAGTAATAATAATACTAGATATAATACTTTTAATTATGATAACGATAATAATAACAATTATGATACTTATAATAATATTTGTATGGCTAAATTGTATTATGTTCATAATAATGTTAATAATAATAATTATGATTATAATTATAATAGTAATACTACATATGTTAATATTAGTAATAATAACAATAATATTAAGTAATAATAACATTTGTATTAATAACAATTTTAACAATAACAATTAACACTAGCAATAACAATAATAATAATAATAATAATAATAATAATAATAATAATAATAATAATAATAATAATAATAATAATAATAATAATATTAATTATACCTTTGTAGCATTAAAAAGAGTTAAACTGCCCGAGACGGGACTTGAACCCGTGATCTCTCGCTCACACATAAACCCCCATGACCATCCAGCTATTTTCACTTTTCTGATTTAATACCCTTTCTATTATTTAAAACCCGAAATTTTTATATCTTCTTCTTCTTCATAAACAACTAGTCGATTCAATCACCATTTCAAACTTAATAACAATTATAAAATCAACTTTAAAACTTAATATTCAACATAGAGACTAGTATTTGTGAGTAATTGAATAAAACAAAAAAATAAATAAAAAAACATACACTAACAGCTCGTCGCTGTATACATAAAAAAAATTGATTTTGATATTTAGGCTAAACACGAATTGTTTTTAAAATTGTAGTGACCCGAACTTTTTCATGTTTATATATATTAAATAAAATTGGTATATTTACATGATTAAATATTTTCAACATGTTAAGTAATCAAACTTATTAAGACTTGATTATTTGAAATGAGTTTCATGTAGACAATTGACAACCCAAGTTGACCGGCGATTCACGAATGTTAAAACTTGTAAAAATGACAAGACAATATATATATATGGATATACATATAGTTAAAATGAGATTATGATAAGTAAGTATCTCCATATGTATATTAACAATGAGTTATATACATAAAAATGAGACTACTAAGTTAAGAAACTCGAAACGATATATATAAAGATTATCGTTATTACAACGTCTTACTAAATACATATGTATCATACTAAGATATTGTTACACTATATTTAACATGATAAATGATAATTATATATATCATTAAGTATGTTAACAATGAACTACATATGTAAAACAAGACTACTAACTTAAGAATTTTGAATCGAGGCATATATGTAACGATTATCATTGTAACGACATTTTAATGTATATATATCATATTAAGATATATTCATCCATCATAATATCATGATAATGTAATAATTTAACATCTCATTAGATATAATAAACAATGGGTTAACAACATTAAATGAGATCGTTAACTTAAAGGTTTCAAAACAACACTTACATGTAACGACTAACGATGACTTAATGACTCAGTTAAAATGTATATACATGTAGTGTATTTAGATGTATTAGTACACTTTTGAAAGACTTCAAGACACATATCAAAGTACTTCTACTTAACAAAAATGCTTACAATTACATCCTCGTTCAGTTTCATCAATAATTCTACTTGTATGCACCCGTATTCGTACTCGTACAATACACAGCTTTTAGATGTATGTACTATTGGTATATACACTCCAATGATCAGCTCTTAGCAGCCCATGTGAGTCACTTAACACATGTGGGAACCATCATTTGGCAACTAGCATGAAATATCTCATAAAATTACAAAAATATTAGTAATCATTCATGACTTATTTACAAGTAAACAAAATTACACATCCTTTATCTCTAATCCATATACCAACGACCAAAAACACCTACAAACACTTTCATTCTTCAATTTTCTTCATCTAATTGATCTCTCTCAAGTTTTATCTTCAAGTTCTAAGTGTTCTTCATAAATTCTATAAGTTCTAGTTTCATAAGATCAAGAATACTTCCAAGTTTGCTAGCTAACTTATTATCTTGTAAAGTGATCATCCAAACTCAAGAAATCTTTCTTATTTACAATAAGATATCTTTATAATACAAGGTAAGACTCATATTCAAACTTTGATTCAATTTCTATAACTATAACAATCTTATTTCGAGTGGAAATCTTACTTGAACTTGTTTTCGTGTCATGATTCTGCTTCAAGAACTTTCAAGCCATCCAAGGATCCTTTGAAGCTAGATATATTTTTTCTCATTTCCAGTAGGTTTACCTACTAAAATTAAGGTAGTAATGATGTTCATAACATCATTCGATTCATACATATAAAACTATCTTATTCGAAGATTTAAACTTGTAATCACTAGAACATAGTTTAGTTAATTCTAAACTTGTTCACAAACAAAGTTAATCCTTCTAACTTGACTTTTAAAATCAACTAAACACATGTTCTATATCTATATGATATGCTAACTTAATGATTTAAAACCTGGAAACACGAAAAACACCGTAAAACCGGACATACGTCGTCGTAGTAACACCGCGGGCTGTTTTGGGTTTGATAATTAAAAACTATGATAAACTTTGATTTAAAGGTTGTTCTTCTGGGAAAATGATTTTTCTTATGAACATGAAACTATATCCAAAAATCATGGTTAAACTCAAAGTGGAAGTATGTTTTTCAAAATGGTCATCAAGACGTCGTTCTTTCGACTGAAATGACTACTTCTTACAAAAACAACTTGTAACTTATATTTCTGACTATAAACCTATACTTTTTCTGTTTAGATTCATAAAATATAGTTCAATATGAAACCATAACAATTTGATTCACTCAAAATGGATTTAAATCGAAGAAGTTATGGGTAAAGCAAGATTGGATATTTTTTGATTGTTGTAGCTACGGGAAATATTGTAACAATTCTATACAAATCATATCCTAGCTAACTTATATTGTATTATACATATATTCTAATATATTATGTAAACTTGGGATACCATAGACACGTATGCAAATGTTTTGACATATCATATCGATCCATGTATATATATTATTTGGAACAACCATAGACACTCTATATGCAGTAATGTTGGAGTTAGCTATACAGGGTTGAGGTTGATTCCAAAAATATATATACTTTGAGTTGTGATCTAGCCTGAGACGTGTATACACTGGGTCGTGGATTGATTCAAGATAATATATATTAATTTATTTTCTGTACATCTAACTATGGACAACTAGTTGTAGGTTACTAACGAGGACAACTGACTTAATAAACTTAAAACATCAAAATGTATTAAAAATATTGTAAATATATTTTGAACATACTTTGATATATATGTACATATTTGTTATAGGTTCGTGAATCGACCAGTGGCCAAGTCTTACTTCTCGAAGAAGTAAATCTGTGAAAGTGAGTTATAGTCCCACTTTTAAAATCTATTTTTTTTTTTGGATGAGAATACATGCGATTTTGTAAATGTTTTACAAAATAGACAAAAGTAATCGAAAATACTTTCTATGTTGGATTATCGCACCGAATGTACCCCTTTTTAGCTTGGTAGCCTAAGAATTAGGGAAATGGCTCCTAATTGACGCGAATCCTAAAGATAGATCTATTTGGCCCAACAAGCCTCATCCGAGTTAAGGATGCTTTAGTACTTCGATTTATCATATCCGATGAGAGTCCCGGAATGATGGGGATATTCTATATGCATCTTGTTAAGGTCGGTTACCAGGTGTTCAACATATGAATGATTTTTATCTCTATGCAGTTTGCGAAATGCCTGATATGAGATGTGTTATAAAAATGAAATCTTGTGGTCTATTATTATGATTTGATAATATGTAGGTTAAACCTATAACTCACCAACAATTTTGTTGACGTTTTAAGCATGTTTATTATCAGGTGATTATTAAGAGCTTCCGTTGTTGCATACTAAATTAAGGACAAGATTTGGAGTCCATGCTTGTATAATATTGTTTAAAAACTGCATTCGAAGACTTATGTTGATGTGTAATATTATTTAAAACAATATGTAATGGTCGTGTGAAAAACGTTATATTTTAGATTATCATTATTTGATAATCGTCGTAATATTTTAAAGGTTATGGTTTGTTCTAAAATTAAATGCAGTCTTTGAAAAACGTCTCATATAGAGGTCAAAACCTAGCAACGAAATCAATTAATATGGAACGTTTATAATCAATATGAACGGGACATTTCAGTTGGTATCCGAGCGTTGGTCTTAGAGAACCAGAAATTTACATTAGTGTGTCTTATCGAGGTTGTTAGGATACATTAGTGAGTTTGGACTTCGACCGTGTTTTCTTTAAAAACAATTGCTTAACACTTTTGTTGGAAACTATATATTATTAACAAGTAATTATTATGTGATATATTAACCTCTTAATGTGTTTGATATTGTGTGATAGATGTCTACCACTAGTACAAATCCCATCGACTCACCTAATAATAATGAAGAGTCGAATATACTTTGGGAAGATTCATAAATTCCCTAAGAGGAACCGAAAGAGGAGGAACCGGAAGAAGAGGAACCAGAAAAGGAGGAATCGGAAGAGGAGGAACCGGAAGAAGAAGAGGTTCCGGAGGAAGAAATATTGATACCTACAGTAAATCGATTAAATAAAAGAAAATCCTCAACCAACGGACCAAAGTTAAAAATGGTCAATGGTGTTTCCGCCGAGGAAGCAAAATATTGGGAAGATTACTAATTTTCCGATGAATCGGATCCCGATGAGGATTCCGATGATGTTATAGAAATTACCTCTACCCAATTTAATATAGCAAAAGAAAATAATAAGGTAAAAGGTATAAAAATAGAGAAACCTGATTCCAACCCCGATGAACTTTATTTGTATCGGCAACATCCGTATTTCCTAAATTGTAACAATAACCCGGGAACCTCTAAACCACCAGGTTATTCTAAACCATTGTGGAAAACGACAGCTCGTATTAGTGGAACACCATATATCCCTAGAAAATTAGGAAAAACCAAGTCCGAAGAAGAAGAAACCAGTGATTCAGATTAGAGGGTTGTAATCATGTTGTGTATTATATGTATTGTAGTGTGCTTGTACTTTTATGTTCTATGTAAAAATTGCTTGTATTGTTTGTTAATTATCTTTTGCGAATCTAATCCTTGTCTATTTTACAGTATAAAAACATAAAATGGACGTTAAGGGTAGACAACCGAATATTTTAGAAGACCTACAAGAGGATATGATTGATGAAATCTTGTCTAGAGTCCGTCAGAATTCATCAGCACAATTAGTTATGTCGAAATTAACTTGTCAAACATTTGAAAGACTTTCCAGAAATGCCTTAGTTTATAAAAGGCTTTCCTTTGATAGGTGGGGTATATCACATTGGGGAGACCGTAAGTTACACCGTGTTTTCTTTAAAGCGTTAAGTGCGGGGAACCCAAATGCAATTTTACGCTACGGGTTAAGAACCTATTTTGACTCAACATATCCCAACATAGGATTTAATGAGTTAGAAAGAGCTTCTAACATGCAACATAAGGAAGCATGTTATGCTTACGGGTTAGTGATGTTCGCTTCTCACCAAAGTGAGAAAAAGAACATCGGATTACAACTTTTAAATAAAACCTTTCCACAAGTGACGGATTCGGTAGTTAGAGCGAGAAACAAGGTTTTTAGATTATTACTGGGCTGTTGGACATTACGAAACCCTCATCCCTTTGACGACATTACAACATGCTGTATTGTCAATGATCACAACGGTAATGTTCCACAAGACCAAGGATGGGAAGTAGTCTTAATAAAACCAGAATACATGACTTGTTTATGGACGTATGAATTACGTGTCTTTATTGCCTTTGTTGAACGACTTGCGTATTAACTAGAATTGTATTCGCAATTGTTTTGTATCAGATTTTTTATGTGCTATATTTCATGATATATGTAAATAGCGGTATTGTAAGTTTAAAAAATATTGTATAAAAGTTTGAATGTGAAATATTATTATAATCAGTTTTTCATATAGAATTGTAGTAGTTGAATTGTATGTTAGCTACTAAGTATGAACTTAACGGGTAGGTATTACCCGAATTAAAACTTATAAAACGCTAATATGAAGAAAAAGCTTTTATAAATGAGTTAATATTATGCTACGGAATACTATTGACTACTCTTAATATTCTATATGATTAACTTAATTCTTTTAGCTATTTTTGAAGGAAATGGCACCGACTACTCGTCAGAACTTGAACATGAGTGAGGAAGACTTCCGTGCTTTCCTTGCAGAAAATATAGTCGCAGTACAGGCTGCAATGCAAAACAACAATAACTCAGGGTCTAGCAGTGGAGTTAACTCCACAGGAAACCGTGTAGGATGCTCCTACAAGGCTTTCACTGCCTGTAAACCTCTGGAATTCGATGGAACTGAAGGACCAGTCGGACTGAAACGATGGACCGAAAAGGTCGAATCTATGTTTGCTATAAGCAAATGTGCTGAGGAAGATAAGGTAAAGTACGCCACACATACCTTCACAGGTACTGCGTTAACATGGTGGAATACCTATCTCGAACAAGTGGGACAAGATGCTGCTTACGCACTACCGTGGTCAGCATTCAAACACTTGATGAACGAGCAGTACCGTCCCAGAAATGAAGTCAATAAGCTCAAGACAGAGCTTAGAGAATTACGAACGAAGGGATTCGATATCACCACATACGAACAAAGATTCACCGAGTTGTGTTTATTGTGCCCAAGAGTGTTCGAAGATGAAGAAGAGCAGATCGATGCGTTTGTAAAGGGGTTACCAGAGAGAATTCAGGAGGATGTGAGTGCAAGCGCGCCCACTTCAATGCAATAGGCAAGCCGAATGTCTCACAAACTTATAAACCAGATCGAGGGAAGGATTAAAGAGCAGGCGGCCGAGGAGGCCAAAATGAAACAAGTCAAGAGAAAGTGGGAAGAACCCAGTGACAAGAGTCACAATTTCAACAATCAACACCACAATCACAACCACAATCGCACCATATTTCGCAACAACAAACGCAACAAAAACCATTCCAACAACAACAACTACAACAATCATGCCAACAACAATACCAACCGCAACAATAAAAATCCCAACAACAATCTCAATAACAACACTGGTAATCAAAATCAGAAAATTCCGTGTCTAAGGTGTGAAGGGTACCATCCAACTACTTTTTGTCCAGCAACATGTACTAAATGTAATAGAAAGGGTCATGATACAACGAAGTGTGAAATTTATGGACCATCGGGTAAAGGAACAAGTAATGCCCACATTATTTGTTATGGATGCGGGAAGAAGGGCCACTACAAAACTGCGTGTCCAAACCAGGGAAATAATAATGGGCAAAGCCGTGAGAGAGTTTTTAACATTAATGTGAAAGAAGCGCAGGAAGACCCGGAGCTTGTTACGGGTACGTTTCTTATCGATGAAAAACCTGCTTATGTTTTATTTGATTCGGGTGCGGATAGAAGTTATATGAGTAGAGATTTTTGTGCTAAATTAGGTGGTCCATTGACGCCTATGAATAATAAATTTTTACTCGAATTAGCAAACGGTAAATTAATTTCGGCAGATAAAATATGTCGGAATCGAGAAATTAAACTGGTTAGCTAAACGTTTAAGATCGATTTGATACCAGTAGAGTTAGGGAGTTTTGATGTGATAATCGGCATGGACTGGTTGAAAAAGGAGAGAGCAAAAATCGTATGTTACAAAAATGCAATTCGCATTGTACGAGAAAAAGGAAAACCTATAATGGTGTACGGAGAAAAGAGCAACGTGAAGCTAAATTATATTAGTAATTTGAAGGCGCAAAAACTAATAAGAAAAGGTTGCTATGCCGTTCTAGTACACATCGAAGAAGTCAAACTCGAAGAAAAGAACATCAATGATGTTCCCGTCACAAAAGAATTTCCCGATGTATTTCCGAAGGAATTACCGGGACTACCTCCACATCGATCTGTTGAATTTCAAATAGATCTCGTACCAGGAGCTGCACCAATAGCTCGTGCTCCATACAGACTCGCACCTAGTGAAATGAAAGAACTCCAAAGCCAACTACATGAACTTTTAGAGCGTGGTTTCATTCAACCAAGCACATCACCGTGGAGAGCTCCTGTTTTATTTGTCAAGAAGAAGGATGGTACATTTAGGTTGTGTATCGACTACCGAGAGTTGAACAAACTTACCATCAAGAACCGCTACCCACTACCGAGAATCGACGACTTATTTGATCAACTACAAGGCTCGTCGGTTTATTCAAAGATTGATTTACGTTCTGGGTATCATCAAATGCGGGTGAAGGAGGATGATATTCCAAAGACCGCTTTTAAGACGCGTTACGGTTATTACGAGTTTATGGTTATGCCGTTTGGATTGACGAACGCACCAGTTGTGTTCATGGACCTCATGAACTGAGTATGTGGGCCATATCTTGACAAGTTTGTCATTGTTTTCATCGATGACATACTTATTTACTCAAAGAATGACCAAGAGCATGAAGAACATTTGAGAAAAGTGCTAGAGTTGTTAAGGAAGGAAAAACTATACGCTAAGTTTTCAAAGTGTGCATTTTGGTTGAAAGAAGTTCAATTTCTCGGTCACATAGTGAACAAAGAAGGTATTCAGGTGGATCCAACAAAGATTGAAACCATTGAAAAGTGGGAAACCCCGAAAACTCCGAAGCATATACGCCAATTTTTAGGACTGACTGGTTACTACAGAAGGTTCATCCAAGACGTTTCCAGAATAGCAAAACCCTTGACTGCATTAACGCATAAAGGGAAGAAATTTGAATGGAAAGAAGAACAAGAAAAAGCGTTTCAATTGTTAAAGAAAAAGTTAACTACGGCACCAATATTGTCATTACCTGAAGGGAATGATGATTTTGTGATATATTGTGACGCCTCAAAGCAAGGTCTCGGTTGTGTATTAATGCAACGAACGAAAGTATTGCTTATGCGTCTAGACAATTGAAGATTCACGAGCAGAATTATACGACGCATGATTTGGAATTAGGCGCGGTTGTTTTTGCATTAAAGACTTGGAGGCACTACTTATATGGGGTCAAAAGTATTATATATACCGACCACAAAAGTCTTCAACACATATTTAATCAGAAACAACTGAACATGAGGCAGCGCAGGTGGATCGAATTGTTGAATGATTACGACTTTGAGATTCGTTACCACCCGGGGAAGGCAAATTGTGACAACCCGGAAATTTCCAACCAAATTTAAACTTTAATCTTTATATGTTTCCGACACCGGAAATTTCCAACCAAATTTAAACTTTAATCTTTATATGTTTCTGACACGATAAGCAATATTTGTTAAGTTAAATTTCAAGAATTTTAAACTATGTTCATACATTCATTCAACCTCGACCAAGTTCCAACGATACACGAACCATTAAACGAATATGATTATATATGTATATGTGTATATATATTATAACTTGAAACGTAAACAAAATATTAGATTAAATACTTTATATGATTGTATCTATTTCAAAATGTTTATCAATGGAATTAGAAGATAAGATCAAATGATTGAATTATCAGATATATTGAATTATCATTACAAGTCTCTGTTGAAAGGCCCACGTTGATTTGAGAAATCTTTCCATTTTAACAATATTCGGAAAATGGTAAAGTGATTTATAAATAAGAATAAATTTTCAATCATTGAGAACTAGACAAAGGATAATGGAAGATTGAATCTCATAAAGACTCGATTGATCTATTTAGTTTCAAACGTACAAAAACGTTTTCAGTTTAAAAAGAACTTTATTATTAAAACGTATATAACTTTTATAAATATCTAGAACCACTTTTGACAACTCATTACTTAACTAGTATGATAAAGATAACGATATTTATATTTTATTTTATTAAATATATATAACGATTTAAATTAATATTATATATATTTATACGCGTATTATACGTACATAGTTTTATACTTTTACTATACTTAAACTTTACCTTTACTTTATTTTTACTTACTTTAACTTTAATAATTCACTTTAATAATTCATACTTTAATAATTTACTTTAATAATTCATACTTTAATAATTCACTTTAATAATTCACTTTAATAATTTATACTTTAATAATTCACTTTAATAATTCATACTTTAATAATTCACTTTAATAATTCATACTTTAATAATTCACTTTAATAATTCAAAAATCTATTATAAATAGAATTCAATAGGTTTCATTATTTCATAGAAACTTGAAAATATTTTTCTCTAAACTCTCTCAATCGATTTACATATATATATTTACTCCGTATTATTTCAAGATATTATTAGTATACATAAAATATTACGACGGAGTGCTGTCCGAGTGATTTCGAAATTGTTTTTCGAGTAGGATAGGATTAAGGAAATTATGGGTTATAGCTATGGAGGTGATTGAGTATGGTTCATGGGTATGCTCGTGAGGTCAATATAGTGTTTATCATTTCCGTTGCATCTACGTACCCTTCCTGCAATATTGAATCTCAATATTGATACGTTCGTGAATCTGAGGCCAACCTTGCACTTGTTCAATGATGTTATATGTATTTTTACTACGAAATACAGTATGGTGAGTTTCATTTGCCTTTTTACCCTTTATATTTTTGGGACTGAGAATACATGCGCTTTTATAAATGTTTGACGAAATAGACACAAGTAATTGAAACTACATTCTATGGTTGAATTATCGAAATCGAATATGCCCCTTTTTATTAAAGTCTGGTAATCTAAGAATTAGGGAACAGACACCCTAATTGACGCTAATCCTAAAGATAGATCTATTGGGCCTAACAAACCCCATCCAAAGTACCGGATGCTTTAGTACTTCGAAATTTATATCATGTCTGAAGGAGGATCCCGGAATGATAGGGGATATTCTTATATGTATCTAGTTAATGTCGATTACCAGGTGTTCACCATATGAATGATTATTTTTGTCTCTATGCATGGGACGTATATTTATGAGAACTGGAAATGAAATTCTTGTGGTCTATTAAAATGATGGAAATAAATGATTATGATAAACTAATGAACTCACCAACCTTTTGGTTGACACTTTAAATCATGTTTATTCTCAGGTTTTAAAGAAATCTTCCGCTGTGCATTTGCTCATTTTAAAGATATTACTTGGAGTCTTTCATAGCATATTTCGAAGAACGTTGCATTCGAGTCATTGAGTTCATCAAAGATTATTATTAAATAAATTTATAGTTGGATAGTGGATATTATGAAATGGTATGCATGCCTGTCAATTTTCGATGTAAAGAAAGTTTGTCTTTTAAAAACGAATGCAATGTTTGTAAAATGTATCATATAGAGGTCAAATACCTCGCAATGTAATCAACTATTGTAAATCGTTTATAATGTATATGAACGGGTCCTTTCAGTTGATATCAGAGCGGTGGTCTTAATGAACCAGGTCTGCATTAGTGTGTCTAACTGATAAGTCGATAGGATGCATTAGTGAGTCTGGACTTCGACCGTGTCTGCATGTCAAAAGTTTTGCTTATCATTTTGTGTCGAAAATTAAGTACTTATCATCCTCGGGAAATTATCTGCTTATCATTTTTAGTCTAAGACACGTCTTGCTGCATTGATTGCATGAATAGTGTATAGACAAAAATTCATATCTTAGCATATCTGCTAAATCATATCTTATCGTATCTGTTACTTTAAACTTTGCTTGACATATCCCGCAAAGTCCTCCGTAATCTACAAAATCTTTTGATCTATATATATATATATATATATATATATATATATATATATATATATATATATATATATATATATATATATATATATGTATATATATATATATATGTATATATATATATATATATGTATATATATATATATATATATATGTACATATATATATATATACATATATATATATACACATATATATATATATACACACATATATATATATACACACATATATATATATACACATATATATATATATATATATATATATATATATATATATATATATATATATATATATATATATATATATATATATATATATATATATATATATATATATATATATATATATATTCTATGTGTAACATCCCGCCTTTTTCCATTTACTTTTACGTTATACTAATTTAAACTCCGTTATATGTTTATAACATCTCTCGTTGATACGCGTTTTAAATTATCTCGTTTAGGTAATTCACGCACCCGAACGAAAGTTGAGGGACTAAACTTGACAAGGGATCAAACCCTTGACTAGGTCAAAGGGTCAAACCCCTTTCACCCATTCATTATCATCTCCATCTCTCTCTCTCTTTCTCTCTAGCAAGAACACACACCCATTTACCAAATTCATTCAATCATCATCTAAATTCAATCTAGGAGGCTTACAACAAAATAAATTACATATTCGTGATCCTCTCTTCATCCTCTTCATTTTGGTACCAACTTCATCTCGTTTGGGTAACATTTCTAAAACTCTAGATTTCTATAAATTCGTGTTTTTGACTTGAAATGGTGTTAGTTAGTGTCTATGGCTCATTGTGATGTCGTGTATGTAATTTGTATGCTCGATCTCGTTGTTTTAGTATAACTAGCATGAACTTGAATTTTGGTGTGTTGTTCTTGAATCTTGGATGATCATATGTTGTTAGATGTTAAAAGTTCATGTTTTAATTGTGTTCCTAGTATCACTAGCTTCAATTTGATGTGTAGGTTGCTTGAGAAAACTCCATAAACTTGATTAGTGATTTTTGGTGAATTTGGGTTAGGGTTTGATAAGCTTGAAATGAATAGATGATACAATGAATGCCATGAATTATTGTTAGTAAGTAGTTAGTTGTATTGTATGCTCGATTACCTACAAAATGGCATGTCATATGTATGCAATGAATGCCTAAATCATTAAATGTGCATTGGTGAGTTTGAAGCATTAATGTGTGCATTGAATGATCACTTGGTTTGAAAACTCGGTTGTTACAAATGAGGTTTTTGATTGATGAATTGTGTTTAGTTGCATTCTACGTCAAAAGAGCTTTCCAACGATATAAGGTGCGAGTCCTAAGTGTTAGCGGTTTGTGTTTTATGCACAAAAAGGTTTTGGATTGAGACTTGAACATTTGGGACTGGCCAGGCACCAGCACCCGGCCTTTGCCGCGGCGCGGCCTTTCCTGTCGCGGCGCGACATATAAGGGGGTCAGGTTCTGACCTCCATGTCCAAAATACGAAAAATGTTTGGCATACTACGGACCTCCGATTCACATGAAACTTGTTCTAACATGCTCATATATGATTAAAAACCTCAGAAAAATAGTTCGGGACCCGACCCGAACATGTTGACTTTTTCGTTGACTTTGACCCGACCAAGTTGACTTTTAATCAAACTTAACCAAATATTTGTGCAATCGTTCTAACATGTTTTTATACATGTACCTTGCATGAAACATAACAATTTGATTCACATGCTATTATGATCGAGTCTTAACGAGCCATAGGACTAATTGAACATCTTTGACCTATCGTGTTTACCGTTATTGATACAACCTATTGTTTAGGTCAAGACTAGCATTGTTCTTTGCACACGTTTACTTGTTGAAGTACTTTACTACTCGTGCACTCAAGGTGAGATCATAGTCCCACTTTTACTCTTTTTGAACTTACATTTGGGATGAGAAAACATAAACATTTCTTTACTAAGTGAACACAAGTACAGGAAAACAAACATTCTACATACGAGTTTAGAACAAAATCCTCAATTCGATTATCATTAGTTACACTTGCCGGGTGTAAGCGAGAACTTATGTTGTATGGATCCATATGGGTTTGACAAACCCTCATTCAAACGGTTCGCTACCGTTTACGAATGAAATATATTTTCGAGAAACAGTGTATGTTCTAGCACTAAGTGATGGGGTTCAATGGAAGGAATGTTAAGCATTGATAATTGGGTGCTCGTGAAACAAACTTTTGGAATGTATTACTATTATTTCATTGATGCAAATCTTGTGGTTCATTTGTACTTACTTACTTAAACCTATGATTTCACCAACGTTTTCGTTGACAGATTTCTATGTTTTTCTCAGGTCCTTGAACGATACATGATACATGCTTCCGCTCATTATTTTGATACTTGCATTGGATGTCGAGTATATATGCATACACAGAGCGTCTTTTGGCTACTTTTAAATTGTGTCGCATAAGTTTCATTTGTACTTATAACTTTGTAACGTAACTTGTGGTGGAACTATTCTCGTGAACTTTGAACAATCTTTACATTTGAAATGAATGCGACACATCTTTTGGTCAAATGTTGTTTAAAGACTTATGACCACGTAACGGGACCTAAGTAGACGGCGCCGTCAATGACGATTTTGTCGGGTCGCTACAGATGGTATCAGAGCGTTGGTTGTAGGGATTTAGAGGTCATTGGTGTCGACCCCGAGACATAGGGTACATTGGTGAGTCTAGACTACAACCGGCATATAGACTTGAAGTAGGAATTACTTGACTACTTGTGCATTTATACTCGAACGCTTATACTCATATCTACTCTTAGTTCATCTTAATCTCACGTTGTTTAATTTGATTGACACGCCACCTTGACTATATGAAATGATGTCGAATGCAGATATGAATCAGGGTAATATAATTTCCGGGATTATATTCCGGTGACTCATATGAACGTTCCGACATTGTGGCATAAAGAATTTAAGGCGAGTCGAGGAAAAACTTCTCTTTATCTTTATTCTATATCACGGTTAGTATTATTGAAAATACTAATCAATGATATTCTTGTTTCTTGAAGGAACAATGGCTCCTCGTCGTGTACGCCGCAATGAAACTCCCGAACAAGCTCTCGAACGGATGATAGCTACCGCCGTAGATGCGGCCATGGCCGGTCACTCTTCCAACAACAATAACAATAACAACAACCACAACAACAACAACAACAACAACAACAACAATGGGGCCGGTAACTCAAACGAGGGATGCTCCTATAAAGCTTTCATGGGGTGCAAACCTCACACTTTCGATGGAACCGGGGGACCGGTCGTGCTCACCCGATGGTTTGAGCAAACGGAAGCCGTCTTTAGCATAAGCGATTGTCGGGACCAAGACAAGGTCAAATACTCCACTCACACCTTAGCCGGTGTCGCTCTTACATGGTGGAATACTTATGTACAATCGGTGGGTACCGATGAAGCTCACGCCCTCTCTTGGGCCGACTTGAGGGAAAAGATGATTGTCGAATATTTCCCACGTGAAGAAACCCGAAGGCTCGAACAAGAGCTAAGAACTTTAAAGGCGATCGGAAATGATCTCAAGGCTTATAATCAACGATTTTCCGAACTAGCCTTGATGTGCCCAAATCTTGTGAACCCCGAAGCTTTAAGGGTTAAACTTTACATGGATGGTCTTCCAAAGAGCATCAAACACGGAGTAATGTCATCCAAACCCCCTAATCATCAAGAAGCTTTGAACATGGCCCGCAAATTGATAGAGACAGTGGACGAAATCGTAGTACCGGCACCTAAAGCCGAGGACAAGTCGGGTAACAACAAAAGAAAATGGGAAGCTCCCCAATCAAGCAACAACAACTTTGCCAAGAAATCTTTCACCTCCGACGGCAAGAAGGGTTATGCCGGAATTCTACCTCTTTGCAACAAATGCAACAAACATCACTTTGGCGAATGTAGTAAGCTAATTTGCCATCGGTGCCAAGGAATTGGTCATAAGGCCAACGATTGTAAAAGTGCCACTCCCGTCGCTCGAAAGTGGCCCAATGCACCAAAGACGGGCACTTGTTACGAATGTGGCCAAACGGGCCATTATAGAAATGCATGCCCGAAGAGGAAAGATAACCCCAATACGCGCGGCCGAGCTTTCAACATCAACACCGAGGAAGCCCGGGATGACACCGAACTAGTCACGGGTACGTTTCTTCTCAACAATTCTTATGTCTCTTGCTTATTCGATTCGGGTGCCGATAAATGCTTTGTATCCAAGACTTTGACTCATTCTTTTAGCACTCCACCTCTTCCATTAGATACCACTTATACCATTGAAATGGCTAACGGGAAACTATTAAGTGCCGACACATATTACCGGGGGTGTACGTTAAACATTTTGGGTAAGGAATTTGAAATTGACTTGATACCCATGGAACTAGGAAGCTTTGATGTAATAATCGGTATGAATTGGTTAGTCAAAACTAAATCTCACATCCTTTGTGATCTTAACGCAATCCGAATTCCTATCGAGAATGGTGAACCTTTGATTGTTTATGGCGATAAGAGTTGCACCAGACTCAACCTCGTTTCGTGCCTTAAAGTTAGAAAACTACTCCGTAAGGGTTGTTTTGCGATCCTTGCCCACGTTAAGAAAGTCGAGTCCGATGAGAAGCATATCGATGATGTGCCAATTGTTAGTGACTTTTCCGATGTATTTCCCGATGAATTGCCGGGTCTTCCACCTCATCGACCGGTTGAATTCCAAATCGATCTTATTCCGGGAGCCACACCCGTAGCACGTGCACCATATAGACTCGCTCCATCCGAAATGCAAGAATTGCAAAGTCAAATCCAAGAACTACTTGACCGTGGTTTTATCCAACCTAGCCATTCACCTTGGGGCGCTCCGATTTTGTTTGTTAAAAAGAAAGACGGATCCCTACGAATGTGCATTGACTATCGTGAACTAAACAAATTGACGGTTAAGAACCGATATCCTCTTCCTTGCATCGATGACCTCTTTGATCAATTACAAGGGTCTTGTGTATATTCAAAAATCGATCTCCGCTCGGGTTATCATCAATTAAGGGTTAAGGGGGAAGATGTCTCCAAAACCGCTTTCCGGACTCGTTATGGTAGTTATGAATTCCTTGTCATGCCATTTGGTCTCACTAACGCACCGGCGGTGTTCATGGATCTTATGAACCGCGTGTGCAAACCGTATCTCGATAAATTCGTTATTGTGTTCATCGATGACATATTGATCTATTCTAAAAATGAAGAAGAGCACGAACAACATCTCCGACTTGTGCTTGAACTCTTGAGACAAGAACGACTTTATGCCAAATTCTCCAAGTGTGAATTTTGGTTAAAGGAAGTTCAATTTCTTGGTCATGTTGTAAGTGATCAAGGTATTAAAGTCGATCCCACGAAAATCGAAGCCATTAGTAAATGGGAGACTCCTACTACTCCGACTCACATTCGTCAATTCTTGGGTCTCGCCGGGTACTATCGTAGATTCATCGAAAACTTCTCTTTGGTTGCACGTCCTCTAACCGCATTAACTCACAAGGGAAAGAAATTCATTTAGGCGATCGAGCAAGAATCCGCGTTCCAAATCTTGAAGACAAAGCTAACCACCGCTCCTATCTTGTCACTTCCCGAAGGCAACGATGATTTTGTTGTGTATTGCGACGCCTCAAAACATGGTTTTGGGTGTGTATTGATGCAACGAACGAAAGTCATTGCTTATGCTTCTCGACAACTCAAAATTCATGAACAAAACTACACGACGCATGATCTCGAACTCGGAGCCGTTGTCTTCGCACTTAAAATGTGGAGACACTATCTTTATGGAACCAAGAGTACTATCTTCACCGATCACAAAAGCCTTCAACACATCTTCGATCAAAAGCAACTAAACATGAGACAACGAAGGTGGATTGAAACTTTGAACGATTACGATTGCGAGCTTCGTTACCATCCCGGGAAGGCAAACGTAGTAGCCAATGCCTTAAGTCGAAAAGAAAGAGCGGTGCCCCTTCGTGTCCGAGCTTTAAACATCACCATTCACAGCAACCTCAATAGTCAAATTCGTGTAGCCCAAGATGAGGCCCTCAAGGATGAAAACCTTTCACACGAGCTCTTGAACATTCTCGTCTCTCGATTCGAAATTAGGGAGACCGGACTCCGATATTACGCTGGAAGGATTTGGGTGCCTAGTTATGGGGACCTACGAAGCCTTATTTTAGATGAAGCCCATAAGTCACGATACTCGATTCACCCCGGTGCCAATAAGATGTACCACGACCTTAAACAACTATATTGGTGGCCGAACATCAAAAGGGACGTAGCTACTTATGTTTCCAAGTGTTTGACATGTTCCAAAGTCAAAGCCGAACACCAAAGACCGTCCGGACTACTTCAACAACCCGAGATCCCGCAATGGAAGTGGGAAAGAATAACGATGGATTTTATCACCAAACTACCAAAAACGACGGGCGGTTATGATACCATTTGGGTTATTGTTGACCGTCTCACCAAATCTGCACACTTTCTTGCCATGAAGGAGACCGACAAAATGGAGAAACTTGCGCAACTTTACATTAAAGAAATCGTAGCCCGACACGGTATACCTTTATCGATTATCTCCGACCGAGATGGCCGTTTTGTTTCTAGATTTTGGCGTACCTTGCAAGAAGCGTTGGGAACGCGTTTAGACATGAGCACCGCATATCATCCTCAAACCGATGGACAAAGCGAACGTACAATTCAAACCTTGGAGGACATGTTACGAGCTTGCGTGGTTGATTTTGGAAAAGCTTGGGACAAGCACTTACCTCTCGCCGAGTTCTCTTACAACAATAGTTATCACGCGAGTATTAAAGCCGCACCTTTTGAAGCGCTATACGGCCGAAAATGTCGTTCACCTCTTTGTTGGGCCGAGGTAGGCGACGTGCAAATCACCGGACCCGAACTCATTCACGAAACCACTGAGAAGATCGTACAAATCCGAGATAGGCTCCGGACGGCCCGGAGTCGTCAAAAGTGCTACACCGACAAAAGACGCAACGACCTCGAATTTCAAGTCGGTGACCGAATAATGTTAAAAGTTGCACCTTGGAAAGGTGTAATCCGTTTTGGGAAACGCGGGAAGCTAAATCCGCGGTATATTGGTCCTTTCGAAATCTTGGAGCGTATTGGAAACGTTGCTTATCGTTTAGATCTTCCGCCTCAATTGAACTCCGTTCATCCTACCTTCCATGTATCTAACTTGAAAAAGTGTCTTGCCGAACCCGATATCGTCATCCCTCTCGAGGAACTTACTATTGATGACAAGCTTCATTTTGTGGAGGAACCGGTTGAAATTGTGGACACCTCCGTCAAGACATTGAAACAAAGCCGAATCCCGATTGTTAAAGTCCGTTGGAACGCCAAAAGAGGACCCGAGTTTACTTGGGAAAGGCAAGATCAAATGCAAAAGAAATACCCTCATTTATTCCCAATTCCGGAAACGCAGGATTCCGAGGAAGAAACAACGACTACTACGCTTACTTAAATTTCGGGACGAAATTTCTTTTAAGGAGTAGGTAATGTAACATCCCGCCTTTTTCCATTTACTTTTACGTTATACTAATTTAAACTCCGTTATATGTTTATAACATCTCCCGTTGATACGCGTTTTAAATTATCTCGTTTAGGTAATTCACGCACCCGAACGAAAGTTGAGGGACTAAACTTGACAAGGGATCAAACCCTTGACTAGGTCAAAGGGTCAAACCCCTTTCACCCATTCATTATCATCTCCATCTCTCTCTCTCTTTCTCTCTAGCAAGAACACACACCCATTTACCAAATTCATTCAATCATCATCTAAATTCAATCTAGGAGGCTTACAACAAAATAAATTACATATTCGTGATCCTCTCTTCATCCTCTTCATTTTGGTACCAACTTCATCTCGTTTGGGTAACATTTCTAAAACTCTAGATTTCTCTAAATTCGTGTTTTTGACTTGAAATGGTGTTAGTTAGTGTCTATGGCTCATTGTGATGTCGTGTATGTAATTTGTATGCTCGATCTCGTTGTTTTAGTATAACTAGCATGAACTTGAATTTTGGTGTGTTGTTCTTGAATTTTGAATGATCATATGTTGTTAGATGTTAAAAGTTCATGTTTTAATTGTGTTCCTAGTATCACTAGCTTCAATTTGATGTGTAGGTTGCTTGAGAAAACTCCATAAACTTGATTAGTGATTTTTGGTGAATTTGGGTTAGGGTTTGATAAGCTTGAAATGAATAGATGATACAATGAATGCCATGAATTATTGTTAGTAAGTAGTTAGTTATATTGTATGCTCGATTACCTACAAAATGGCATGTCATATGTATGCATTGAATGCCTAAATCATTAAATGTGCATTGGTGAGTTTGAAGCATTAATGTGTGCATTGAATGATCACTTGGTTTGAAAACTCGGTTGTTACAAATGAGGTTTTTGATTGATGAATTGTGTTTAGTTGCATTCTACGTCAAAAGAGCTTTCCAACGATATAAGGTGCGAGTCCTAAGTGTTAGCGGTTTGTGTTTTATGCACAAAAAGGTTTTGGATTGAGACTTGAACATTTGGGACTGGCCAGGCACCAGCACCCGGCCTTTGCCGCGGCGCGGCCTTTCCTGTCGCGGCGCGACATATAAGGGGGTCAGGTTCTGACCTCCATGTCCAAAATACGAAAAATGTTTGGCATACTACGGACCTCCGATTCACATGAAACTTGTTCTAACATGCTCATATATGATTAAAAACCTCAGAAAAATAGTTCGGGACCCGACCCGAACATGTTGACTTTTTCGTTGACTTTGACCCGACCAAGTTGACTTTTAATCAAACTTAACCAAATATTTGTGCAATCGTTCTAACATGTTTTTATACATGTACCTTGCATGAAACATGACAATTTGATTCACATGCTATTATGATCGAGTCTTAACGAGCCATAGGACTAATTGAACATCTTTGACCTATCGTGTTTACCGTTATTGATACAACCTATTGTTTAGGTCAAGACTAGCATTGTTCTTTGCACACGTTTACTTGTTGAAGTACTTTACTACTCGTGCACTCAAGGTGAGATCATAGTCCCACTTTTACTCTTTTTGAACTTACATTTGGGATGAGAAAACATAAACATTTCTTTACTAAGTGAACACAAGTACGGGAAAACAAACATTCTACATACGAGTTTAGAACAAAATCCTCAATTCGATTATCATTAGTTACACTTGCCGGGTGTAAGTGAGAACTTATGTTGTATGGATCCATATGGGTTTGACAAACCCTCATTCAAACGGTTCGCTACCGTTTACGAATGAAACATATTTTCGAGAAACAGTGTATGTTCTAGCACTAAGTGATGGGGTTCAATGGAAGGAATGTTAAGCATTGATAATTGGGTGCTCGTGAAACAAACTTTTGGAATGTATTACTATTATTTCATTGATGCAAATCTTGTGGTTCATTTGTACTTACTTACTTAAACCTATGATTTCACCAACGTTTTCGTTGACAGATTTCTATGTTTTTCTCAGGTCCTTGAACGATACATGATACATGCTTCCGCTCATTATTTTGATACTTGCATTGGATGTCGAGTATATATGCATACACAGAGCGTGTTTTGGCTACTTTTAAATTGTGTCGCATAAGTTTCATTTGTACTTATAACTTTGTAACGTAACTCGTGGTGGAACTATTCTCGTGAACTTTGAACAATCTTTACATTTGAAATGAATGCGACGCATATTTTGGTCAAACGTTGTTTAAAGACTTATGACCACGTAACGGGACCTAAGTAGACGGCGCCGTCAATGACGATTTTGTCGAGTCGCTACACTATGTAATTAGAATACCATCCGTTAGCCAAAATCATTTCATATCGAAAAAAAAAATCCTTTATCCAATCGTACGAAATGGATTTCGTCATCAGTTCAAGTCACTCAGATTCCGAAATGGAATCCCATTCAAGCTCCCAAAGCAGTGTAACCGGAATAGATCAACCAATCAGTCATCACCTATTCTGGATGAATTGGGGATGGGTTCGTAGCATCCTCAATCATTGGAGACAAGAAGAAGGTGATCCCTTCCATCCACCACATTGCCCTCTTAACGAAGAACCTGAAGCACTTACCGGCGAACCTGTCTGAACCACCATTTTTTTGCTCATTTCCAGAGTATCTCATCACGATTATATATTACATCAAATTTTAGATTTTATTTATCCGCTCGTCCGAACCGACAATCACCCCGGTGTAATAGAAGAAGTCAACGAGCTTCGCGCTCGGGTAGTGGCTTTGGAGAATATGGTGCAGAGATTACAAACACCAGAAGCAGCATCAGCAGCATAACCAGTACCACCATCATCAACGCCAACAGTACCATTACCACCTCCAACCATAACCGCATCGTAAACCTCAACTTCACAATCTGTCCCATGAGCATCAACGTCATACGCACCATAGATACCAAGGAGTACCAACAACAATAACTGACGAAGTATTAATTCATAACTTCATTGGAGAAACATTCCGCGGCGATTATGTAATCTCTAAAGTCTTAGAGATTATCTAATCTAGCCCTAACCATAAATCAGTTAAGCGAACCAAAATGATAGAAGGAAGAGTAGAAACCCTGACAAAAATGGTGTGTGTTTAACAAGCTAAACTTGCTTTACCAACAGCATCAACAGTACTGTCAGCGTTACCAGCATCGTCAGTACAGTCAACATCCGAATCAACAACACCGATAACATCACAAACTCCGTCAGTTCAAGAATCACTGTTGACATCATTACGAATCAATAACGTGTATATTGTATCAACGAGTTATGAAGAATTAACTCATTCCCTCTGAAGAAATTATATGTATATATATATATATATATATATATATATATATATATATATATATATATATATTTTGTAATAAATCTTTCCGTGCTAAGCTATTGTGTGTGAATCTTAACTACTCGGTTAATTCATATTACAAATATGCAATAATGTACGTCCTTCGGCCGCAACTTAACCAGCGTTAACTACAATCTCTGTCGCAATTCAACAAATTCTAATTCATAATAAATCAAGTATATATTTGATTTTACACTTTCATCATCGATGTACCCGAAACTTTTCAGATAACATCATTCGTACTTTGCGAAATTCACAAGAATTCCACAAACCGAACATCATACATCAACAAATAACGAAGTATTGATTCATAATTTCCATGTCATTAAAGAAATACTGCGTAAAAGTTATGTACTTTTTAAAGTCTTTAGGGAATATTCAATTCTAGTTTCAACCGTAAATCAAATGAGTTTAATTTAACATTAACTCATTAAATCTATGTTACATCTGAAGAAAATATACATATATATATATATATATATATATATATATATATATATATATATATTTTTTCATAAAGACTGTAATAAAATTCTTTTGTACAAAATATTAATTGTGAATTTTTTTTAACGGGTAGGTAATACCCGAGAGATATATAAATTCACAATTAATATGTTACATTCTTCGAATCTAATTCAGCAAATCATCCATTATACTCCCTACTTTCACAACAATATACATTCTTTTATAGAAATCAAAACAACCTTACTCATTCAAAATTTAATTACATATTCTGATTTTGAAATCTCAAAATTCAACTTGAGATATGACCAGAATCATCACTCTTAGATCCTTACATCTTTCACAAGCTATATTTTGACTTCAAAACTGTGTTAGAATATCAAATGTATGTTAACGATTACAATCTGTGTTCAAACCCTTCGAAAATTTCGGAAGACACTTCGAATGATGAGCAATCGAGATGATGATCCAACCACATGTTACCCACAGTTATGTACCCGAAAAACTCTTGAAACTAAAGTAAAAGTTTAAACAACGTATCCGCGTCAGATTCTTTGGCATTTATTAGCAAAAATAACTTTGCGACTCCTATTCAAAGTAGCCAGTTTTGTCACAGCTCCAGCAAATCAACTTCGACTTTTCAGTCAGACTAACCTTATTATAACCTTGAGATATACACCATCGTTACCAGGGAACCTTTTACATTCCACCACATTATTAGCAGATGTACCAACAACTTCATTACCCTTTGACTTTAGCCTCTCCAAAAAGTCATTATAATTATTCATTGAAACCCCATCATTTACTCATTCGCATCTTGTAATGAGAATTGCCATACGAATCATTGAGAATTAGCAATCAGTATTTTGAAATCTCGCAGCATGTCTACGCCAACAGTTATATGTGTATATATAACGTCTATCTTCTGGACTTAATTTGAATGTGAAGTTTCTGAAAAACACTCCGAACTACAAATTGGTTCTCCGAAAATGGAAAAAAATGTTGATGAAGCAGCAAAAACTATAAACGACTTTAAACGGTAAAAGCTGGATGATAATGATGAAGTGTGCTGGCAAAGCGCAGAAAAAGAGAAGTTTTGGAACTGGAAAACGGATTGAGCAAAGTAGGAAGGAGGCTGTGGAAAAATTACAAAGACTGAACCTGACTTCAAAGGATCCAAATGATTCAGTACCTGCTGAAGTCATTAACGAATACCTTGCTCCTGACTCTAAACCCCTGGGGACAATATTCTTCATCATCCTCTGATATTAGAAATTCTAAAATATCATCATATCTTTCATTATAAATATCCTCCATATTTCTGAAGATATTTTATTAATTTTTCTTATTTGAAATCATTTACCTCTTCGCGCTGTCTGTATTACATCATAAAAGAAACTATTTTAGTTTCTAAATTCTGAAACATTCAAGTTTAAAATAAGAATATTTTGAAGTAGTGTTGGGAACTGAAGCATGAATTAGTATAATATAATGACACTTGATCAATGTGATTATATTACAGTAAGTCATGCTGAGTTTCTAAATGGAACGTGATGAATCACAGATCATAACATCATCATGTGCCATGTTATACTACTCTTGTATTCTATTTAACCTCTAAAATATCAAGAAAATATTTCTTGATGATTCGGCCTTTTCCAAGGTATTCTAGTAATTTGACAAGTCAAGATCGTGCCATCACAAATTCCTTCCTAGAACATTAACAATGTTCATTCTGAAATTCATATCTGTGAATTCTGGACCATTACAAACGGTGCTTAATTGCAAGAAGAAGAAACGAAAGGACAAAACTCTAAAATAGAAATTGTGGTATAAATTGCAGCAAATAAAAGAGAGCATTGACTGTGAATGATAATGATTATAGAAGATAGAAGCAGAGACTTTGAAATATAAGGGAACATATAAAGCCCAACGACAAAACAGAAATTATAAACCATATATATCGATGCATATAGCAATATAAAGACACGGGAGAACTAGAAACACTATAAACCCAAGAGTATAGTAGAAGTAAATAGATTCTTCCAGCGGTAGATGAAAAAGAAGAATGACCGATATGAATGTTAGAAGTATATCGAGAATTAGAACTGGATGGAGCATATTGATGAATACTTTAAAATACGAGTTGAGGGGGAAAGAATAGAAGGTGATGAAACATGACTAGGAACTTAGAAATCAACATATTTAACTCACACAATGGCGGAATAAGTGAATCAAACCCTCTAGTGAATAGGTTAAGTTTTATTTTTTTTTGATTAATTTAGTCAAACCACAACTAAATCAAGTGTGATTAGATCAACACCTAGAGCTATTATTCACCACCTGGGTGATTTGGACTGAGAGAGAATCGGAGGAGCTCACTAGATCTGAGTGTGTGTAATAAATGAGAGGCTTAACCTAAAATGAAGAACATAAGACTTTATATACCCCTGCTGTTGACTCACTCATACGATTCATTCATCACACGTACGAGTTGGCTTCATCAGCCGTACGGGTGATCACTCACTCGTGTCTTCTCATTTAGGTTGTAATTGTGACTTAGCTCAGCATCAACCGTGCGTATGAGCCTGTCAGCCGTACTAGTGAGGCTTCACTCGTACGTCTGACTAAGTCTAACATAGTCAAACATCTAAATCTCGTTCCTGCAGTTCCTGTAACCACATACAAACACAGATAGGATAATAACGAGCAATCATGGTGGCCTGTAAACTGTTGTACCTGCAATGGACGTGGGTAGATGTCTAGGGACTTGCATAAAATGCATCAACAGAAGGTGTGAGTTGTAAAGAAACGAAGGAGGTGAATTTATAAGAAAATCTCCGACAGAACAATTAAAATGGACGATCGCATTTAAAGCGGATCCTAATTCCCTTGATTACCGGAGAGTCAAATCTTATTAAGAAGATTTTCTTCAAATCCATTGAAATTTGGGAATCAATCATATCTACGTCAAATGATAAGATGAATCTACACTTACTCATTTCACTCTTCTATGTTAGCTTCATTCGTACTCTTCATATAAATGGATTGTTTATCCAAATTATTCGCTGATGATAAAACTCTAATTTTCAGCCCGTATGCATCATGAAAACATACTTATTATCATTCACGGCCTTTTCACTCAAATTTCGGGACGAAATTTCTTTAACGGGTAGGTACTGTGACAACCCGAAAATTTCCAACCAAATTTAAACTTTAATCTTTATATGTTTCCGACACCGGAAATTTCCAACCAAATTTAAACTTTAATCTTTATATGTTTCCGACACGATAAGCAATATTTGTTAAGTTAAATTTCAAGAATTTTAAACTATGTTCATACATTCATTCAACCTCGACCAAGTTCCAACGATTCACGAACCATTAAACGAATATGATTATATATGTATATGTGTATATATATTATAACTTGAAACGTAAACAAAATATTAGATTAAATACTTTATATGATTGTATCTGTTTCAAAATGTTTATCAATGGAATTAGAAGATAAGATCAAATGATTGAATTATCAGATATATTGAATTATGATTACAAGTCTCTGTTGAAAGGCCCACGTTGATTTGAGAAATCTTTCCATTTTAACAATATTTGGAAAATGGTAAAGTGATTTATAAATAAGAACAAATTGGCAATCATTGAGAACTAGACAAAGGATAGTGGAAGATTGAATCTCATAATGACTCGATTGATCTATTTAGTTTCAAACGTACAAAAACGTTTTCAGTTTAAAAAGAACTTTATTATTAAAACGTATATAACTTTTATAAATATCTAGAACCACTTTTGACAACTCATTACTTAACTAGTATGATAAAGATAACGATATTTATATTTTATTTTATTAAATATATATAACGATTTAAATTAATATTATATATATTTATACGCATATTATACGTACATAGTTTTATACTTTTACTATATTTAAACTTTACCTTTACTTTATTTTTACTTTACTTTAACTTTAATAGTTCACTTTAATAATTCATACTTTAATAATTCACTTTAATAATTCATACTTTAATAATTCACTTTAATAATTCATACTTTAATAATTCACTTTAATAATTTATACTTTAATAATTCACTTTAATAATTCATACTTTAATAATTCACTTTAATAATTCAAAAATCTATTATAAATAGAATTCAATAGGTTTCATTATTTCATAGAAACTTGAAAATATTTTTCTCTAAACTCTCTCAATCGATTTACATATATATATTTACTCCGTATTATTTCAAGATATTATTAGTATACATAAAATATTACGACGGAGTGCTGTCCGAGTGATTTCGAAATTGTTTTTTGAGTAGGATAGGATTAAGGAAATTATGAGTTATAGCTATGGAGGTGATTGAGTATGGTTCATGGGTATGCTCGTGAGGTCAATATAGTGTTTATCATTTTCGTTGCGTCTACGTACCTTTCCTGCAATATTGAATCTCAATATTGATACGTTCGTGAATCTGAGGCCAACCTTGCACTTGTTCAATGACGTTATATGTATTTTTACTACGAAATACAGTATGGTGAGTTTCATTTGCCTTTTTACCCTTTATATTTTTGGAACTGAGAATAAATGCGCTTTTATAAATGTTTGACGAAATAGACACAAGTAATTGAAACTACATTCTATGGTTGAATTATCGAAATTGAATATGCCCCTTTTTATTAAAGTCTGGTAATCTAAGAATTAGGGAACAGACAACCTAATTGATGCGAATCCTAAAGATAGATCTATTGGGCCTAACAAACCCCATCCAAAGTACCGGATGCTTTAGTACTTCGAAATTTATATCATGTCCGAAGGAGGATCCCGGAATGATAGGGGATATTCTTATATGTATCTAGTTAATGTCGGTTACCAGGTGTTCACCATATGAATGATTATTTTTGTCTCTATGCATGGGACGTATATTTATGAGAACTGGAAATGAAATTCTTGTGGTCTATTAAAATGATGGAAATAAATGATTATGATAAACTAATGAACTCACCAACCTTTTGGTTGACACTTTAAATCATGTTTATTCTCAGGTTTTAAAGAAATCTTCCGCTGTGCATTTGCTCATTTTAAAGATATTACTTGGAGTCTTTCATAGCATATTTCGAAGAACGTTGCATTCGAGTCATTGAGTTCATCAAAGATTTTTATTAAATCAATTTATAGTTGGATAGTGGATATTATGAAATGGTATGCATGCCTGTCAATTTTCGATGTAAAGAAAGTTTGTCTTTTAAAAACGAATGCAATGTTTGTAAAATGTATCATATAGAGGTCAAATACCTCGCAATGTAATCAACTATTGTGAATCATTTATAATGTATATGAACGGGTCCTTTCAGTTGATATCAGAGCGGTGGTCTTAGCGAACCAGGTCTGCATTAGTGTGTCTAACTAATAAGTCGATAGGATGCATTAGTGAGTCTGGACTTCGACCGTGTCTGCATGTCAAAATTTTTGCTTATCATTTTGTGTCGAAAATTAAGTACTTATCATCCTCAGGAAATTACCTACTTATCATTTTTAGTCTAAGACACATCTTGCTGCATTGATTGCATGAATAGTGTATAGACAAAAATTCATATCTTAGCATATCTACTAAATCATATCTTATCATATCTGTTACTTTAAACTTTGCCTGACATATCCCGCAAAGTCCTCCGTAATCTCCATAATCTTTTGATCTATATATATATATATATATATATATATATATATATATATATATATATATATATATATATATATATATATATATTCTATGTAATTAGAATACCATCCGTTAGCCAAAATCATTTCATATCGGGAAAAAAAAATCCTTTATCCAATCGTACGAAATGGAATTCGTCATCAGTTCAAGTCACTCAGATTCCGAAATGGAATCCCATTCAAGCTCCGAAAGCAGTGTGACCGGAATAGATCAACCAATCAGTCATCACCTATTCTGGATGAATTGGGGATGGGTTCGTAGCCTCCTCAATCATTGGAGACAAGAAGAAGGTGATCCCTTCCATCCATCAGGTCTACTTCAACAACCCGAAATACCGAAATGGAAATGGGAAAACATTACCATAGATTTCGTTACTAAATTGCCAAGGACTGCAAGTGGTTATGATACTATTTGGGTAATAGTCGGTCGTCACACCAAGTCAGCACACTTTCTGCCAATGAGAGAAGATGATAAAATGGAGAAGTTGGCGAGATTATACTTGAAGGAAGTTGTCTCTAGACATGGAATACCAATCTCTATTATCTCTGATAGAGATGGCAGATTTGTTTCAAGGTTTTGGCAGACATTACAACAAGCATTGGGAACTCGTCTAGACATGAGTACTGCATATCATCCACAAACCGATGGGTAGAGCGAAAGGACGATATAGACTCTTAAAGACATGCTACGAGCATGTGTTATTGATTTTAGAAACAGTTGGGATTGAAATCTACCATTAGTAGAATTTTCCTACAACAACAGTTACCACTCGAGTATCGAAATGGCACCGTTCGAAGCACTTTATGGTAGAAAGTGCAGATCTCTAATTTGTTGGAATGAATTGGGGGATAGACAGATTACGGGTCCGGAGATAATCCAAGAAACTACAGAGAAAATCATCCAAATTTAACAACGGTTGAAAACTGCTCAGAGTCGACAAAAGAGCTACGCGGACCTTAAAAGGAAAGATATAGAATTTGAAATTGGGGAGATGGTCATGCTTAAGGTTTCGCCTTGGAAAGGCGTTGTTCGATTTGGTAAACGGGGGAAACTAAATCCAAGATACATTGGACCATTCAAGATTTTAGATCGTGTCGGACCAATAGCCTACCGACTTGAATTACCTCAACAACTCGCCAATGTATATAATACCTTTCACATCTCGAATCTGAAGAAGTGCTTAGCTAAAGAAGATCTCACTAATCCTTTAGACGAAATTAAAATCAATGAAAAACTACAATTCATTGAAGAACCCGTCGAGATAATGGATCGTGAGGTTAAAAGGCTCAAGCAAAATAAGATACCGATTGTCAAGGTTCGATGGAATGCTCGTAGGGGACCCGAGTTCACCTGGGAGTGTGAAGATCAAATGAAGCTGAAACACCTGTACCTATTTCCAGAAGATTCGTCAACACCTTCAACAACTTAAAATTTCGGGACGATATTTATTTAACGGGTAGGTACTGTAGTGACCCGAACTTTTCCATGTTTATATATATTAAATGAAATTGGTATATTTACATGATTAAATGTTTTCAACATGTTAAGCAATCAAACTTATTAAGACTTGATTATTTGAAATGAGTTTCATGTAGACAATTGACCAACCAAGTTGACCGGCGATTCACGAACATTAAAACTTGTAAAAATGACATGACAATATATATATATATATATATATATATATATATATATATATATATATATATATATATATATGGATATACATATAGTTAAACTAAGATTATGATAAGTAAGTATCTCCATATGTATATTAACAATGAGTTATATACATAAAAATGAGACTACTAAGTTAAGAAACTCGAAACGATATATATATAACGATTATCGTTATTACAACGTCTTACTAAATACATATGTATCATACTAAGATATTGTTACACTATATTTAACATGATAAAATGATAATTATATATATTATTAAGTATGTTAACAATGAACTACATATGTAAAACAAGACTACTAACTTAAGAATTTTGAATCGAGGCATATATGTAACGATTATCGTTGTAACGGCATTTTAATGTATATATATCATATTAAGATATATTCATACATCATAATATCATGATAATGTAATAATTTAACATTTCATTAGATATAATAAATAATGGGTTAACAACATTAAATGAGATCGTTAACTTAAAGGTTTCAAAACAACACTTACATGTAACGACTAACGATGACTTAACGACTCAGTTAAAATGTATATACATATAGTGTATTTAGATGTATTAGTACACTTTTGAAAGACTTCAAGACACATATCAAAGTACTTCTACTTAACAAAAATGCTTACAATTACATCCTCGTTCAGCTTCATCAACAATTCTACTTGTATGCACCCGTATTCGTACTCGTACAATACACAGCTTTTAGATGTATGTACTATTGGTATATACACTCCAGTGATCAGCTCTTAGCAGCCCATGTGAGTTACCTAACACATGTGGGAACCATCATTTGGCAACTAGCATGAAATATCTCATAAAATTACAAAAATATTAGTAATCATTCATGACTTATTTACAAGTAAACAAAATTACACATCCTTTATATCTAATCCATATACCAACGACCAAAAACACCAACAAACACTTTAATTCTTCAATTTTATTCATCTAATTGATCTCTCTCAAGTTTTATCTTCAAGTTCTAAGTGTTCTTCATAAATTCTATAAGTTCTAGTTTTATAAGATCAAGAATACTTCCAATTTTGCTAGCTTACTTCCAATCTTGTAAAGTGATCATCCAACCTCAAGAAATCTTTCTTATTTACAGTAAGATATCTTTATAATACAAGGTAATACTCATATTCAAACTTTGATCAATTTCTATAACTATAACAATCTTATTTCGAGTGAAAATCTTACTTGAACTTGTTTTCGTGTCATGATTCTGCTTCAAGAACTTTCAAGCCATCCAAGGATCCTTTGAAGCTAGATATATTTTTTCTCATTTCCAATAGGTTTACCTACTAAAATTAAGGTAGTAATGATGTTCATAACATCATTCGATTCATACATATAAAACTATCTTATTCGAAGATTTAAACTTGTAATCACTAGAACATAGTTTAGTTAATTCTAAACTTGTTCGCAAATAAAGTTAATCCTTCTAACTTGACTTTTAAAATCAACTAAACACATGTTCTATATCTATATTATATGCTAACTTAATTATTTAAAACCTGAAAACACGAAAAACACCGTAAAACCGGACATACGCCGTCGTAGTAACACCGCGGGCTGTTTTGGGTTTGATAATTAAAAACTATGATAAACTTTGATTTAAAGGTTGTTCTTCTGGGAAAATGATTTTTCTTATGAACATGAAACTATATCCAAAAATCATGGTTAAACTCAAAGTGGAAGTATGTTTTTCAAAATGGTCATCAAGACGTCGTTCTTTCGACTGAAATGACTACTTCTTACAAAAACAACTTGTAACTTATATTTCTGACTATAAACCTATACCTTTTCTGTTTAGATTCATAAAATATAGTTCAATATGAAACTATAGCAATTTGATTCACTCAAAATGGATTTAAAACGAAGAAGTTATGGGTAAAACAAGATTGGATATTTTTTGATTGTTGTAGCTACGGGAAATATTGTAACAATTCTATACAAATCATATCCTAGCTAACTTATATTGTATTTGTAACAACCCAAACCAAACCACGACCAACCCGCGTTAAAATCTCAAAATAAAAAAAAAATTTGTTCGTTCACCAACTGGCGCCGCGCGCCAGACCCCCGCGCGGCGCGCCAAACTGGTCTGTCCCAAAAATCTTGAAATGCGAAAAAGATTGGCCACTTCCCGACATAATTAGACAAAACGCTTTTAACAACATATTCAAATATGTAAAACTAACACATTCCATTAATAAAAATGAGTTTTACAAAGCGGGGCCCACATCGGCCGTTTTACGAGTTTAATACAAAATATGAGTTTCGACCATCAAAAGTTTAAGTACCAAACTACACTATGAGCATGGTGTTTAGGATTAAACTACCCAAGTCTCGATCAAACTCCAAAAGCTAATATCTCCAAAAGCATTCCCTAACAACAACGGGATCTTTAATCCAAGATGATGCCCTTACCCTTGTCCACAACCGAACCTATAAAAAGGTAAACAACGAGAGGGTAAACAACGCTTAGTGAATGCAATAATTATACACATACATATATAATATACCTACTTGCAATCACTTACTCAAACACCGCATACATACTAGCAACACAATTAGCTTATAATCTCAAATACGAGCTAGAAATCTCCAATACCACAAGCTAGCATAGCAACGCATATAATATAACTCGAATAATATAATATGCTTACACTTGCAACACAATAACCATGGTTAACCAATCGTACAAGGGAATGACGTTCGCGAAAATGCCATCGGTGTTCATAACATCCGTTAGGGTACTTAACACCTCGTATCACTAACCCCTAGGGTGGCACCTTAACACCTCAGCACTTCACCCCGAGTGGCATCTTAACACCTCGATGCTTCACTCATTATTTTACGGAGTGGTGTCTTAACACCTCGACACCACACCCCTAGGTGGCATCTTAACACCTCGATGCTTCACCCCGAGTGGCATCTTAATACCTCGATGCTTCACCCCGAGTGGCATCTTAACACCTCGATGCTTCACTCATCACGTGAAACGTGGTGCCTTAACACCTCGACACTACGCATTTCACGCTACAACAAATAGATACATTATATACCTACACATATAATTATTCCACTCACCTCAAAATCTCTTGTGAAAAGATACCCGAGCTTTCAAAACCTCAATGTAACGTACCTATCACATTATACATATTATCAATCACACACTCAAGTTGGTCAACCAATTCTTTCACCATTCTAAAGTCATTTTGACCCAAAGTGCAATTTTAACCCATTTGCACCCTTAACCCTAATTTTGGGTCAACTCATACCAAAACCCTAACATTAGCCATGATAGGTTTAAAACACATCTCAAAACAAGGTTTAGACATTAATCAAAAACATTAACTAACTTAAGTCCACTTTGACCCATTTGACCAATTTAAGGTCTACACACCCATTTCGGGTCATCCACTAACCCACTTAACACCCATATATATATATATAAGTGTGCTAGTAATTTGACTAACCACTTTAAGCTTATAAACATAAATTAATACTTTGAAAACTCTAGTTAGTCAACTTTGAGTCTACATGACCCAAATTCACCCAAAAACCCCTAATTCACTAACAAATGGGTTTTATGTGCAACACTACCCAAACCCTAACCGTTAATACAATTAAAGAAATTAGGTTTTATAACTTACCAACACAATCACCACGTAGCTAGCGACTAGATGAATGACTTTAGAACTCGCACTATGACCCGATTCAACCTCCTTCTTCCTTTAATGGAGCTTTCTCACTCTAGAACTTCCTCTCTCTCTAGGATTTAATGGAAAGTGATAAGGTAGATGGAAATGGAGTAAATGAGACTCCAACAACTGATCCCAAGCCTTAAAGTCGGGTCCCATGTGAATTTACCAAAAAGCCATTAAAATATCTAATTTAAAAACAAAAGATGATCTGTCAGCCCGAAATGGCGCGGCGCGCCACTGGCCCGCACCGCGCGCAGATTGCCCAGTCCAGATTCTTCTCTATTTTACAATACACAACGAAAACCCCCACAACTTGAATAACTTAATTACACATATGAACAATGAAATATTTGGGTCTTACAACTCTCCCCCACTTATTCGGATTGCGTCCTCGCAATCCAAGCCGCATGACAAGAAGGAAGACAAACCAACACGAACTCTTCGGGCTCCTAAGTAAACTCGGAACCTTTACGACGACGCCATTGAACTTTAAAAGTCCTCACCTCTTTATGTCTCAACCTTTTGACCTTTTCATCGAGTATGGCAATCAGTTCCCCAATATACTCTAACTTATTATTTAGCTCAATCTCGTCTAATGGTGCCCAAGATGAATCATCCGCGAGACACTTACGGAGATGGGAAACATGAAATGTATTATGGATCCCCGCAAGCTCTTCGGGTAATTCCAAATGATACGTGACTTCACCAACACGAGCTAAAACCTTAAATGGTCCAATAAACCGAGGAGCTAACTTTCCCCATTTTCGAAATCGAATAATACCCTTCCATGGCGAAACCTTAAGCATCACCATGTCACCTTCTTGAAATTTGATTGTTCGTCTACATTTATCGGCATACGACTTTTGCCTATCTTGAGCCTTTTTCAAATGCTCTCGAATCATATCAATTTTGTTCTTCGTCTCTAAGACCAAATCGGTACTCCCGATTTCCTTCTGTCCCACTTCACCCCAACAAATCGGGGTTCGACACCTACGCCCATAAAGCATCTCATATGGCGGCATCCCGATACTAGTATGATAACTATTATTGTACGAGAATTCCACCAAAGTTAAGTGCTCGTCCCAACTACCACCAAAATCAATAATACACGCCCGTAACATATCCTCCAAAGTTTGATTCGTACGTTCGGTTTGACCGTCCGTTTGAGGATGATACGCCATGCTCAATTTCAATTGTGTACCCATGTCTTCATAAAACTTTTCCCAAAACCGAGATGTAAAACTAGTATCTCGATCCGAAATAATCGATGTAGGAACTCCGTGTCGAGAGATGACATCCTTGATAAACAACTTAGCCAAGGTCTTCGACGATTTCGCTTCCTTAATGGGAAGAAACAAAGCACTTTTCGTCAATCGATCAACTATCACCCAAATTGAATCAAATTGGGTTCTTGCCATTTTAGGTAACTTTGTAATGGAATCCATGGTAATGTGCTCCCATTTCCATTTCGGGATTTCTAACGGTTGTAACTTACCATACAGCTTTTAGTGCTCGGCCTTAACTTGCAAACACGTGACGCATTGCTCAACATACTTTACAACATCACGTTTCATGCCCGGCCACCAATAATCCTTCCTCAAATCAAGATACATCTTCGTTCCACCCGGATGAATGGAATACTTTGACTTATGTGCTTCATCAAGTAGCACTTGTCGATACTCACCCATCTTAGGCACCCACACTCTTCCTTGAAAGGGCAACAAACCACACGAACTCATAGTAATGAATTCCGATTGCCCCACAATTCGCTCCGCATGCTTGTTGTGAACATAAGCCTCTATTTGAATCACACCAAGTTTTTCAAGAAAATCGTTAGTAATAATCATACGTAACAATCCCAATCGTAACACCGGGTGATGACTCTTTCGACTTAACGCATTCGCGACCACATTCGCCTTGCTCGGATGATAAAGTATTTCACAATCATAATCTTTTACCACATCCATCCACCTACGTTGACGATAATTCAAATCTCGTTGATTAAAGAGATGTTTCAAGCTCTTATGATCCGAATAAATCGTACTCTTAACACCATACAAGTAATGGCACCAAATTTTCAACGCATGCACAACCGCCACCAACTCAAGATCATGAGTCAGATATCTCATCTCGTGTTCCTTTAATTGTCGAGAGGCATAAGCGATGACTTTACCCCTTTGCATAAGAACACACCCGAGCCTATTTAGCGAAGCATCACAATAAACTGTCATGTCTTCCACTCCTTCCGGCAAAACTAACACCGAAGCTTGACACAACTTCTCTTTTAGCAATTGAAAAGCAATTTCTTGCTCGTTCTCCCAAGTAAATCTCGCGTCCTTCCTCGTTAATTTCGTCAATGAAGAAGCAATCTTAGAAAAGTCTTGGATAAACCGACGATAATAACCGGCCAATCCGAGAAAACTTCGGACTTCCGTAGGCGTCGTAGGTTGTCTCCAACTCTTCACCGTCTCTATCTTCCCCGGATCTACTTGAATACCATCTTCGTTCACAATATGGCCAAGGAATTGAACCTCCCTTAGCCAAAATTCACATTTGGAGAACTTAGCATACAACCTCTCCTTTCGTAACGTCTTCAATACTTCACGCAAATGACGTTCATATTCGTTCATACTCTTCGAATAAACAAGTATATCGTCGATGAACACAATTACCGACTTGTCCAACATAGGTTGGCACACTCGGTTCATAAGGTCCATGAATGCCGCTGGTGCATTCGTAAGACCAAAAGGCATAACTACAAATTCAAAATGCCCATAACGCATTCGAAAAGCTGTTTTCTCGATGTCTTCCTCACGGACCCGCATTTGGTGATAGCCGGATCGTAGGTCAATTTTAGAGAAATACGTTGCACCTTGGAGTTGGTCAAACAAATCGTCAATCCGAGGTAATGGATAACGATTCTTGATCGTCACTTTATTTAACTCCCGATAATCGATGCACATCCGCATACTACCATCCTTCTTCTTTACGAATAAAACCGGAGCGCCCCATGGCGAAGCACTCGGTCGAATAAAACCCTTCTCAAGCAACTCTTGGGTTTGATTTAACAACTCTTGCATTTCCATCGGCGCTAAACGATAAGGAGTTTTAGCAATGGGAGTAGCTCCCGGAACCAACTCAATGCGAAATTCAACTTGTCTTTCTGCCGGAACACCCGGTAACTCGTCCGGAAAAACGTCTTCGAATTCACTAACCACCTGAATTTCACGAATGGGTGGTGACTCATCACGAGTATCAACGACATGGGCAAGAAAGGCCATGCCACCACTATCGAGGAGACGACGTGCCCGTGCAAAAGTGCATATCGGCACAAGTCTTCTACGTTTATCACCGTGAATAATTAACTCTCCCCCACTTGGGGTCTTCACACGAATAAATTTTTCATGGCATGCAATATTAGCTCTATTACGATCGAGCCAATCCATACCCACAACAATATCAAAATCGCCCAAGGTCATCGGAATGAGATCTATCTTAAAGTTTTCGGCACCAAACACAACATCACAATTTTTACACACATCAACTACTAGCCCCATCTTGTCGTTCGCTATTTCGACTTCTACCGGACGACTTAACTTAGCTAACGGTCTATTAAGTTTAGGCACAAATTTAGGAGACACAAATGACAAATTTGCACCGCTATCGAAAAGAATCCTTGCCGGATTAGAATTGACCATGAAAGTACCTGAAACAACTTCATTCGATTGTTTGGCTTCATCATTGGTCATCAAATAGTTGCGACCCCTAACCGTACCCGCTGCCTTCTCTAATCGCTTCACATTATCGTTTCGCAAATCGGGACACTCCGGCTTCTTATGCCCTTCTTTACCGCAATTAAAACAAGTGACCTTGTTTCCGAAAGATGGTTTAGGACATTCACGAGCCATATGACCCGGTTGCCCACAATTGTAGCACGCATAAGAAAAACCCCCGGAAGCGCCCTTCTTCATGCTATTAACACTCTCGGAACCCTTCTTGTTCTTGTTCTTCTTGTTTGAAAAGTTAGAATGACTAGAACCTTCAAACTTTCTTTTGGAAAACGTGAAATCGCTTTTTCTTGGAACATCCGACTTAAAACCCCGAGCCAATTCAAATAACTCATCAAAAGACTTAGCCATACCCCGACTAATCATGCCCTTGAACTCATCATTCAAAGTGCGGTAGAAATCTTTCATTAACTTGTGATCGTCACCCACATATTCCGGACAAAAACGAGTTTTTGCCAAAAAGGTAGACTTGAGTGTGACCAAGTCCATTGAACCTTGTTGCAAATGGTGCAACTCGTCCCGGATTCTATCAAGGTCGGAAGAAGTTCGGTATTCTCTAAAGAATTCCTTCTTAAACTCCTCCCATGTCAAGCTCATGCATTGTTCTTCACCATATAAATTGATTTTATCATCCCACCACAACTTGGCTTCTTCCCTCAACATACTAGAACCATACCTCGCCTTCTTTTCAGGAGGACACTCCGTGGTACGGAAAGCCCCTCGATATTAGAAATCCAACACGTGCTTTTCAACGGATCTCGCACCCCATTAAACATCGGGGGTTGAGCGTCCTTGAAGTTCTTGTAGTGAAATTCCCGCCTCCCTTCGCCTCCTTCACCACGAGGATAAACATTTCTAGCGTCAAGTGCCTCTTCGACAGTGGCCTTCATTCATTCATTAATTAAATCGGTTATTTTCTCGTCAACCGATTCTTTGAAAACTTTCCTCACGCTAACAAGAAAATTCTCCTTGTAGTTCTTTAAGATGGCCTCAACCTTGGCCGTGAATTCGGAGTCCTCGCTTGTACCTCCGAAATCTTTATCGTGTCCGTTTCTCGTCTTCATTCTATAAAACAGAAAAGGTTAAATAAAGAACGAAAGGACATAGCACGTAAGTATACATGTACACCACGCCACCCCATCTTGCTCAACAATCGTCGTACATTGCTTGTTTGATACAATTTGCACCCGTAACAACGGTAGCTAATCGCTGTTACGCGAGCACGTCGCATTAACTCGCTAGTACCACGTCTATCTCGCTTGATGATTGCTAAAACAACACAAAGCAATTAGTTCATGGTTAATTCACATAAACACTAGCACTAACAATACCCTTTCCGACCCAAAGTCCTACAAGTCCCGCATAAAGCGTACACACAGTAAAGTCTAAGTCTAGGCACCTATCTCAAGTCGCCTAAATCCCTTAGACCATGCTCTGATACCACTTGTAACGACCCAAACCAAACCATGACCAACCCGCGTTAAAATCTCAAAAAAAAAAAATTGTTCGTTCAGTAACTGGCGCGGCGCGCCAGACCCCCGTGCGGCGCGCCAAACTGGTCTGTCCCAAAAGTCTTGAAATGCGAAAAAGATTGGCCACTTCCCGACATAATTAGACAAAACGCTTTTAACAACATATTCAAATATGTAAAACTAACACATTTCATTAATAAAAATGAGTTTTACGAAGCGAGGTCCACATCGGCCGTTTTACGAGTTTAATACAAAATATGAGTTTCGACCATCAAAAGTTTAAGTACCAAGCTACACTACGAGCATGGTGTTTGGGATTAAACTACCCAAGTCTCGGTCAAACTCCAAAAGCTAATATCTCCAAAAGTGTTCCCTAACAACAATGGGATCTTTAATCCAAGATGATGCCCTTACCCTTGTCCACAACCGAACCTATAAAAAGGTAAACAACGAGAGGGTAAGCTAACGCTTAGTGAATGAAATAATTATACACATACATATATAATATACCTACTTACAATCACTTACTCAAACACCGCATACATGCTAGCAACACAATTAACTTATAATCTTGAATACGAGCTAGAAATCTCCAATAAGCTAGCATAGCAACGCATATAATATAACTAGAATAATATAATATGCTTACACTTGCAGCACAATAACCATGGTTAACCAATCGTACAAGGGAATGGCGCTCGCGAAAACGCCATCGGTGTTCATAATATCCGTTAGGGTACTTAACACCTCGTATCACTAACCCCTAGGGTGGCACCTTAACACCTCAGCACTTCACCCCGAGTGGCATCTTAACACCTCGATGCTTCACTCATTATTTTACGGAGTGGTGTCTTAACACCTCGACACCACACTCCTAGGTGGCATCTTAACACCTCGATGCTTCACCCCGAGTGGCATCTTAACACCTCGATGCTTCACTCATCATGTGAAATATGGTGTCTTAACACCTCAACACTACGCATTTCACGCTACAACAAATAGATACATTATATACCTACACATATAATTATTCCACTCACCTCAAAATCTCTTGTGAAAAGATACCCGAGCTTGCAAAACCTCAATGTAATGTACCTATCACATTATACATATTTTCAATCGCAAACTCAAGTTGGTCAACCAATTCTTTCACCATTCTAAAGTCATTTTGACCCAAAGTGCAATTTCAACCCATTTGCACCCTTAACCCTAATTTTGGGTCAACTCGTACCAAAACCCTAACATTAGCCATGATAGGTTTAAAACACATCTCAAAACAAGGTTTAGACATTAATCACAAACATTAACTAACTTAAGTCCACTTTGACCCATTTGACCAATTTAAGGTCTACACACCCATTTCGGGTCATCCACTAACCCACTTAACACCCCTTTTTATATATATAAGTATGCTAGTAATTTGACTAACCACTTTAAGCTCATAAACATAAATTAATACTTTGAAAACCCTAGTTAGTCAACTTTGAGTCTACATGACCCAAATTCACCCAAAAACCCCTAATTCACTAACAAATGGGTTTTATGTGCAACACTACCCAAACCCTAACCCTTAATACAATTAAAGTAATAAATTAGGTTTTATAACTTACCAACACAATCACCACGTAGCTATCGACTAGATGAACGACTTTAGAACTCGCACTAAGACCAGATTCAACCTCCTTCTTCCTTTAATGGAGCATTCTCACTCTAGAACTTCCTCTCTCTCTAGGATTTAATGGAAAGTGATAAGGTAGATGGAAATGGAGTAAATGAGACTCCAACAACTGATCCCAAGCCTTAAAGTCGGGTCCCATGTGAATTTACCAAAAAGCCCTTAAAATATCTAATTTAAAAACAAAAGATGAGCTGTCAGCCCGAAATGGCGTGGCGCGCCACCGGCCCACGCGGCGCGCAGATTTCCCAGTCCAGATTCTTCTCTATTTTACAATACACAACGAAAACCTCCACAACTTGAATAACTTAATTACACATATGTACAATGAAATATTTGGGTCTTACAGTATTATACATGTATTCTAATATATTATGTAAACTTGGGATACCATAGACACGTATGCAAATGTTTTGACATATCATATCGACCCATGTATATATATTATTTGGAACAACCATAGACTCTATATGCAGTAATGTTGGAGTTAGCTATACAGGGTTGAGGTTGATTCCAAAAATATATATACTTTGAGTTGTGATCTAGCCTGAGACGTGTATACACTGGGTCATGGATTGATTCAAGATAATATGTATCAATTTATTTTCTGTACATCTAACTATGGACAACTAGTTGTAGGTTACTAACGAGGACAGCTGACTTAATAAACTTAAAACATCAAAATGTATTAAAAATGTTGTAAATATATTTTGAACATACTTTGATATATATGTACATATTTGTTATAGGTTCGTGAATCGACCAGTGGCCAAGTCTTACTTCCCGAAGAAGTAAATCTGTGAAAGTGAGTTATAGTCCCACTTTTAAAATATATTTTTTTGGGATGAGAATACATGCGATTTTGTAAATGTTTTACAAAATAGATACAAATAATCGAAAATACTTTCTATGTTGGATTATCGAACCGAATATGCCCCTTTTTAGCTTGGTAGCCTAAGAATTAGGGAAATGGCCCCTAATTGACGCGAATCCTAAAGATAGATCTATTTGGCCCAACAAGCCTCATCCGAGTTACGGATGCTTTAGTACTTCGATTTATCATATTCGATGAGAGTCCCGGAATGATGGGGATATTCTATATGCATCTTGTTAAGGTCGGTTACCAGGTGTTCAACATATGAATGATTTTTATCTCTATGCAGTTTGCGAAATGTCTGATATGAGATGTGTTATAAAAATGAAATCTTGTGGTCTATTATTATGATTTGATAATATGTAGGTTAAACCTATAACTCACCAACAATTTTGTTGACGCTTTAAGCATGTTTATTCTCAGGTGATTATTAAGAGCTTCCACTGTTGCATACTAAATTAAGGACAAGATTTGGAGTCCATGCTTGTATAATATTGTTTAAAAACTGCATTCGAAGACTTATGTTGATGTGTAATATTATTTAAAACAATATGTAATGATCGTGTGAAAAACGTTATATTTTAGATTATCATTATTTGATAATCGTCGTAATATTTAAAAGGTTATGGTTTGTTCTAAAATCGAATGCAGTCTTTGAAAAACGTCTCATATAGAGGTCAAAACCTCGCAACGAAATCAATTAATATTATAATCAATATGAACGGGACATTTCAAAAATCGTTCCTAGAAAGTATATCAATCGTCAATTTAACTTCAATTGCAACAACTAAATCGAATTTTATCAAGATCAAACTGTTTGACTTTTTAAAACGGAAAATTTGACTCGAGAATTCGTAATCGTTCTTAGGAATTGAAGGTTGAAATTTTGGAGAAAGTTTGATTACGACATTCGTAACAAAACTACATTTTTAGTTTTTGAAAATTGATAAAAATCAAACTTTTGATAAAATGGGTTACGAACAGAGGTTACAAGCATTTCTGAATAAAATTCAGTTTAATTTCGCAGGCTTAATTAGATATCAGTTGTTGTAATTATTTTTGATAGTGAAAAGAAATTTGGAAAAACTGAATTAATCACCTAAATCAATCGAATATATTGAAAACGTGGGTCGACTATATAATACTCGATCAGTAAATAAAATAAATAATAAAAAAAATAAAATAACAAAAAAATATAAAGTAGAAAATGATATACAACAGAATTTGGATGTTGTCTGTGATTTGATCGCAAGTTGTAACAGATTCAAGGATAATAACAAAGACTAATCACAGTAAGATTGTGATATATACCAAATGGTACGGTTTATTCCTTTTTAATTGTATTTAATTATTATTATTATATTTTTTTTCTTTTTTATGAATGTAAATGTAATAATAATATTACTTTTATTAATAATACTAAAAATTAATAATAAAGATGTTAATATAATGATAATGATTAATTATTAATAATAGTTAATAATGATATTAATAATATTAATTATAGTAGTAATTATAAGGTTGCTAATAATATTATTAATTCTAAAAATAATGATTATTAAAGATAAAGGTAATAATATTTAATGATATTACATGTAACAATTAATATATATCAAATTGCTTTTGTCAAATTCCATATCTATTTCTTTTAATATAACAATATTAATTATATATATATGTCATTTATATATATACAGATTCATTCTAATAACAGTTTAGTAATTTTGTATATTGCCTTATATGATTAAATTGTATCTTATTACTTTAAATTCATATAAAATTTTATATATATATATATATATATATATATATATATATATATATATATACAATAATTGTTCGTGAATCGTCGGGAATGGTAAAAGGTCAAATGTATCAATGTAAACAGTTCCAAAATTTTTAAGACTCAATATTACAGACTTTGCTTATCGTGTCTGAAACATATAAAGATTAAGTTTAAATTTGGTCGGAAATTCCCGGGTCGTCACAGTACCTACCCGTTAAAGAAATTCGTCCCAAAATTTGAGTGTGGTCGTCATGGCTAACAATAAAAATGTTTTCATGACGAGTATGAGTCGATAAATAGAGTTTTATCTTTGTTGAGTAATATGGATAAATAATTCGATTATTCGAAAAGTACGAATGAATCTATCACAGAATAGTGTATTGAGAAAAATAAGATTCGTCTTGACTTTTGTCGTTGTCATGGTTGAATTCCGGAATTCAAAGAATTTAAAGAAAATCTTCGAAATCTAAAGGATTTGATTCTTCGACAAATAAGGAAATTAAGATCTCTATAATTAAATACGGTGATCTGCCTCGATTACTCTGTCTGATATTTCCATTATAAATTAAACTCTTTCGTTCCATTATTCTTACCATTCCTATACTTTCTTTCTTAGTTCATACATCCAAAAGATTGTGAAAATGCTTAATCCCGTTCTAATCCTTGATATTTTCCTAATTATCATTTCTGTCATCCTTCTTTTCAATCTTCCACCAGAAAAATCTGTTTACTTTTACTATTACCTTGGGGTGATACTATTCTTAATTCTACCGCATCTTTATATTGCTATTCGTATTAATATCCACGGTTTGTAATCTCCATGTTGTTATTGGGCTTTATATTTTCTCTTATATTTTAGAGCTCTTTGGCCTTTTTATTCTCTTCCCGACCTCTAGTAAAGCGAGTAATGGTCCAGAATTCGTAAGTATGGAGTTTCGAATGAACTTAATGTTCTAAACGAGAAAGAATGTAATAGCACGATTTGATTTATCAAATTACCAGAATCACTGAGAATAGAACTATCAGGAATATATTTTCTTGATATGTTCAGAAGTTAATCAGAATGAAAGAGTTATGTAACATGACACATGATGACGTTATAATCTGTGAATCATCATGTTCCATTTAGAAACTCAGCATGACTTACTGTAATATAATCACGTTGATCAAGTGTCATTATATTATACTAACTCATGCATCAGTTTCCAACATTACTTCAATAACATTCATATTTTAAGCTCGAAAGTTTACAGAATATAGAAACTAACAGTTTCTATATGATGTAACACTGATAGCACGAAGAGATTAATAATTTTAGATAAGAATAGTTATGAAAATATCTTCAGAAATATGGAGGATATTTATAATGAAAGATACGATGATATCTTGGAATTTCTAATATCGAAGGATGGTGAAGAAAATTTGTCCTCAAGAGTTTGGAGTCAGAAGCAAGGTATTCGCTACAGATTTCATCAGAAACAGAATCATCAGGATTCTTAATGTACAAGTTTAGTCCTTGTGATTTGTTCAGAGACTCCTTCGTAGTTTGCTCAATCAGTTTTTTAGTTTCAAACTTTTTCTGAGCTTTTCCAACATACAATTCTTTATCATCAACTTTTCGCAGTTGAGGTCGTTTACAGTTTTTGTTGCTTCATTCAACTTTTCAAAATTCAGAGCATTAATTTGCAGACTGAGTGCTTTTCAGAATTTCAGAATGGAAGATCATAGTTCTAAGAGATAAATGTTATATGGATACATATAACTGTTGATGTGGAAATGTTGCGAGACTTACAATACAAATTTGCTGATTCCCGGTAATTGGTATAGCAATTCTTGTTACAAGATGCGGATGAGTTCATGATAAGACTTTAATAGATAAATATAGTGTTTTGCCGAAGAGATTTAAGCCAAGGAGCAACGAGATTGCTGGTACGTCTGTTGGTAATATGATGGAATATAAAAAGTTCCCCGGTAACAATAAAAGAGCATACATATATATCAAGGTTATAATAAGGTTGTTTCGAACGAAAAATCGAAGTTGACTTGTTGAAGCTGTGACAAAATTGGCTAATTTGGAAAGAGATTGCAAAGTTATTTTCGGTAATAATAACGCTAAAGGAATTAGCACGGCTACGCGTTAAATGTTTACTCAGTTTTCGAGAGTTTACAGGTGCATAACTAGATGCATCGATCTTTTCTTCCATAGATAACGTGTGGTTGAATCATCCTCTCGATTGAGGTGTTTTCAAGAATCATGAAAGGTTTGGATGCAGATTGTAATTGTCAAGATACAAATGAGGTTTAAGATGAAATCAAGTGGCAAACTTGAAGAGATGTTTAGTTTCATATGTTATAATCAATATTTTAACTCATTTTAATTGTCCAATGTCATTAGTCCACAGTTAACAGTCCAATAATTCATATATAGTTTAATATATAATATTCGAATTAATTAAT